>NC_047515.1:32862104-33162104 GCF_902827115.2 Pseudochaenichthys georgianus
AAATGTGTACTAACAGAGGCGGGAGTGTTTGTGAAAACAATGGGGTCAGAGCTGCTGTCCGACGATTAGCTGTGCGGCTTCATCACAAACGGACGTCGCTTCACGTGACGCTCCGGAGGAAAGGACGTCCCATTGCTCTTAAAACTCATTCCCCTGCTTCTCGAGGTTTCCTTGCGTCTCTCCATGCTTCCCTGGTGGAAGGGACTAGACGCAGGGAAACAACGCAAGTGAGGGACGCAAGGATTCCATTTAACCGACCTGAGATGCAGCCAGAGAGGAAAGAATGGGAAGGAGTTTGAATCCACATGGGCCCGAGCAGCGCTGAGCTTGGTGCAACCGCGCTGTCAGGAAGCCTCTGAAACCAGATATCTCTCAGTGTGTGTCTGAAGTGCAGGGCTTTGCTACTCACTCACACCACGTGCACAAAACAAAGATGACTCCTCCTCATGCTGTTCTATCCCTTTCACATACTGGATCTAGGTGGAAGGCATTCATGGACCACAGCAGTGCACCCACTGATCTTGTCGGATCAAAATGAGCAGGGTTTACTTATTTGGTGAGCACTTTCAGCATTGTTGTCACGTCTCCCCGAGAGGCACACACACACGTTTGCCTCTCTGCTCTTATCTAGCCCATGGTGATAAAAGTGGGATCAAGGCCTAGCAGTGGGATTGCCCTGAACACCAGCGGGGATGACTGGCAGGAAGTTCACACACCAAACAACGCACAACATGTACACACAACCACATAGCAGGTGACCCTGTAGTAATGCAGGGCAAAGGCATTGAAGAACAGGTGACACAATTCTATTAAGCCACAGAGAGGTGAAATGTTAAAAAGCGCACAGATCAAACACAGAAGGGCATTCTGATGAAGCTCATAGATTTATGAGAATATAAGACCTTAAACTCAGTACTACATGTTGTGACGAACAAGTCACACACTATGACACCTCCTCTACACATATCCAGCCTGATATGGTCCCCTCAGAGAAAGCCGGTAAGGTCAGATTTAACTTTGCCACTCAATCTCACTTCCAGAGGCATTGAGGAGCGTAAGCAGCACTGTGCCAAAGGGCTGTCCATCAATGTGACAGGCCCTGGTCATGAGGATGGAAAATATGGAGGGAAGGGATACTGGCACTACGAGTGATGGGTATGTGTGGGGAATTGAGGCAATGTGGAAAAAAATAATGCTCCTCCATATCAGAGCTAAGACCAAGGAGACACTGTCCAGAAACGATGGCCAGTGGCTTGTCTGGTTAGTGTGTGAAATATGGCCCCAGTGGCTCACCTGCAGCCCCTGTCAATGCCCTGCTGTCATGTGTGGTGAAGGGATGGCCCCATTTAAATGCATGAAAGCATCTCTCACAGCCAGCATAAAGAAGATTAAAGGAGACTGCAGTTTTGTTGTCCTTTTTAGAGATTCTGTGTAAGCAACTGAAGCTCAGCAGGAAGAAAAAGGGAATGGTAAATTGTTGCTTTCATTAAAACTTCAAGGAGTCATTTTCATTATGAAGGTTCAAAGCATTGGGACATGTGTGTGGTTGCTTTCTCCCACTCTTTCTCTCTCTGCCCATCTTTCCTCCTCTTCATCCAACTGGGTAGCAACATGGAATAATGAACGACTGCACGTAATCTTGTCCCTGGAGGGCTGGTGTATATGGATCTATGTCTTGTCGCCGGCCTGCCGTCATGCTCACAGCAGGAATAATGAGGCATGTCGAGGCTTGCTGCTGGCCTTCGTAAAAGCCAGTGCTTCCGCAGGGTTTACTGTGTTTAGTTTTTGTAAATGCTCGAACCTTGGACTTCGATTTCCTCTGAATATTCTGAATATTTAAAGGCTACAAATAATGCACTGGGAGTGTTTGCAGGTAAATCAACTTTGTAGTGTTGCTTTAAAAGCCGCACTGATCAATATTTCTATATCAACCTCGGAACAAATGCACCTACAGAGATTTATCACCCTATTCTGCAGTTCCCCGGCTCCCGACTGTACTGTTTTGGTTTGGTAGACGCCTTCATGAAGTTGTTTCAAGACACATCAGGTGGCTGGTTTCAGTGCATCAGCTATAAAAAAAACTAATACCCTACCTGGCAGGCACGTGCAGAGGATGTTAGAGCTCAAATGCATAAAAGAGCACATTGGCGATAAGTTGACGATTTTTGACAATATCTTATTAAAAACATGCCTGGGATGACTCCTTTTTTCACATTGAAAAGGGAATATTAAAATGTATGTATTTATAACAAACCCAAAACAATTACACAAATCACATTTTACAAAAAGGGCACTTCTCTAATAGGTGGGCAGAAGGGCAGGTGCTGAAGCCCCTTCTGGAGTCTATCTGGCCATGTGCCTGATACCTGCTGTGAAGCTGACCGTTGAGCGGCCGAGACCAAGCAAGGAGGCAGAGGCAGAACGTCCAAAAATATAACCTGACGTGGGCATTTATTAAAAACATGGGCACAAAGTTCACAGCCTCAATCAATCCTGCTGTTCTCCTTGTCCACATCCTGCAGCCGCAAGGATCCACACACACACCCAGCCTCTCAACAGACAGGGCAACAGAGCCTAAATACCCACACTCCAATCATCACAACAAGACACAGGTGAGGGGGGAGGAGACACCACAGGACACCAGGTGCACACAATCATCAGCCACAGACAACATATACTGTGCAATCACGCCAACAAAGTGCCCCATCACCCGGCCTGAAGCCGTCAGTCGTGACGAAGCCACCTTCGTCACACCTGTACAATACTGAAGATCAAGTAAGTGACTGGCTGGTGGACAAAGTGGAGAATTTAGCTGCTTATTTCCCTCAGATAGTGAGCAAACAAACTAAAAGAGAGTACATTAATTAGGTGTCCAAACAAGCAACTCCAGCAAACTTTGTTGGGCCTTTAACATATTGAGCAGCTGTAGAGAGACAGATTGAGAAAGTGGAGGAGAGTGGTCTGATACTTACCCGGGCCACTGGAGCAAAAACTCTGTCTTCCTACAACAGGCTGGACCAAATGAGAAACCATATTGCCAAAAAAGGTGTATACTGCAGTTGCAAGTATTAGAAAAGACAGGAAATGTGCTCTCTTGGCCATAACCTAATGTGTTACAACACTAGAAAGCCAACATGTGCTTTTAACAGTACCTCAGGGCTTAAATAGACTGCATAGTGTGGGAAATATAGGCCTCAGTGTCATGTCCCCCACAGAATACGAAAATGAATTGCTTGTATTGTAAAATGCAGTAAATGTGGCATCAATGACGGTGTAAGCAGTAAATACTTGGACAGTGGACGGCAACAAAATTATGTCTGGGACTTAAAGTGCCCATGAGGTCCTTAAGAGCTAGAAAGCCCTTGACAAGCAATAGCCTTGCCCTCAAAGAGAGGCTGCAAATGACTTCTGCATAGCGAGGAAGGAACTTTGTTGACATGTTTGCTTATTTTGTGAATGGAAGCTTTATTGATCGTTCATAACCTGCTTTTTTTTCAGACGGGTAAGGAAGGATCATCTTGCGAAGAGAATGTAGTCTGAACTCAATTGCTGGTGGCAATACAAGCAATTATATGTACTATATGTGGTGTGATTACGGTGCTGTATCAGAAGAGCCAGACAGACTGCCGATATCTAGAATTAATGATAGCCATTGCTAATCTGCACTTCGCTGTACATGGCTTTCAATTCCCCTGCATTAATCTTTCTATCTTCCTCTGCATATAGCTCCATGGTTACTGTGAGAGGAAGAAACAAAATACCTCAGCAACAGCACAGATAAGAGGTGGTCCAAGATGCTAAAGTGTGAGGGTGTGCAGGGGTAGAAGAAAGGAGGAAGGGGTTGTGAAGAGGCGAGGGGCGACCACAGTGGATAGATGGTTTCACAGGCACAGCTGAAAGGTTCTGATTGTCCCATGATAATTGTTAAAAGGTCAGTCTGCCCAGACTTTAGAGGCGAAGATATGCGCACATACAGACACACACATCTGGACACACACTCATGCCCCCTCCTGCAAGGTTGCTCTTTAGAGTGACACGGCTGCCTTTAGAGAGTTCTGGGGATTAGCTCCTTAAATACCACAGCATTGAAGCCAAGGATGGAATAAATGTGAGGAAATAAAAGATGGATACATGCGGAAGATGACCTATTTGATGGGTTTATATCTTTCAGTCTAAAACTCAGCAATGTCTATGAAAACGATTATTGCCTTTGGCTGAGTTAAGGTCAATAATTAGGTTCGAGATCATACTGATAAAGATAATCATAAAAGTACTTGGCAGATAAAAGAGCGTCTAGGATTAACCGTAGCTATAACATTGCTCCAGGCTATAATTGTATTGGTCGGATTCTGTGCCTGTTGTTGCATACGTTCTGTCAGTTCTACATTGCATTAAAGCAGTACATTAATACGTGTCACTTCTCAATGGACACAATATATTGGAATGGGGTCACAGAACAGCTGCTTACGGGACTATTCACTTTTCACTGCTACTTTATAGTCTCTCTGTTCCTGTCACATTTATGAATGGATAATGCCATCTGTCTTGGAGGCAAATCGGCATGTGAGGAAAGCTTTGGGTGATAACTTGTTGATTTAAGAGCTAATCCAGATTGCCTAGACAGACTGGTCCTGGACATAAACCCAACATAAATAAGAATTATGATGCTGTATTGAACAATAGGCAAGAACCCATGAATACAACTTACTCTGTGATTTCTGGCTTTAATTCAAAAGCATTAAATCAATGCTGATTTGAATCAGCTGATTAAGCATCACTGGCGAGAAAAGGAAGTAGAGGAAATTAAAAGACAAAGAACAAAGACTGCAGCCTTTAGTGAATGCAAACCAACAAGATATCAATACTATTGACTGGCTTTAAAGAACGTGTGGCATCTGGCAAACAACCAACACACACCCTCTTGTATAATTAGCTGCACAGTGAAGTACACGGTGAGACATGTATGTATGAAACACATGAGATGTATATAATATGATAAAGTATAACCACTAGCAATAAGACAGTACATGTCAAAATCCATCAAGCTGTTTATGCTTCTTCAGCCCGAAATGAAAAATGTAACTTGATGACTTGATTTTGCTTTGGCGTAGCAATGAGGCCAATTATCCGTACACCTTCACACTCACAGCTACATCACTCGCTGGCTGTGGTTACTAATATGTTTCTAACTGGGAAACGAAACACGTCAAATGAGCATTGACTGTCAGATACAGTCCGCAAAACACATTTGCAAAGCATGTTGAGATTTGCTGAATTTGCTAAAACACTTCTGCTTTCACTAGGACTGTAATAAAAGTGATTGCGGCAATATCTATGCTTTTTATTATGTTATTTCAAGCGAGGCCCTTCCAAACATTACTCTCATTAACATCACTTCCAAAACAAGATTTCTCAAAATAATGCAGTGGTGGGATTTAAACAAGAGGGTCTACTCTACAGTCATGAGAGCACTTCTTAATAGGGCACAGCAGTGCATTGAGCAACGTAATAATACATAATAATACATTTTATTTGTAAAGCACCTTTCATTCTTAAAAGTAATCCCAAAGTCCTATAAGGGGCATAATATGCTTCTTTTTTTTTAAATGGTGGTTGTGACATTTCACTAAATAATAATAATGTCCACCTCATAGTGCTATTAGAGCTTAAATCAAGGGATAACTAAATGTTGTGGACTTCATCCTTCATCCCTCTTGTTCTTTGTAATCCAGTAATCATACAGTACAGTCATCCTACGCTGTCATTGGAGCCAGTCGCAATTTCTACAGGCTCGCACTACCTGATAGTATCTGGCATCTGTTAGCATCTAGCTCTCCTGCTTACAAACTTTTAGCCATCCCTGCTTATACAAGTAGTAGTTTTAGTTGTCTGCGATCTGCGGAGGCCTACTCCCACCTGTCGAGTACGGCTGTACTGAGGTGTTTTTCCTCCGGAGACGTCGCGAAGAGAGGAGCGGCTCCACCTGTTGCTGCATGCGATCTGCGATTTACGGAGGCCTGCTCGTCGCAAAGAGACAGAGCGGCTCCACCTGTTGCTGCCTGCGATCTGCGATCTACAGAGGCCTGCTCCCACCTGTAGAATACGGCTGTACTGGAGAGGTTTTTACCCCGGAGTCGTGGCGGAGAGACGGAGTGGATCACGCTTCGGGCTTGGCCTGCTTCCACCGGGCGTGTGCTGTGCGGAGGAGGATTTTACCACCGCTGGGGCCTGCTTTCCACCTGTCCTGGTTCTGCTGTTGCAGAGGCCTGCTTTCACCCCGGGGATACCACGGAGGGACCGGAGCGCTTCCACGCTGCTGTTTTCGCCTGTCCTTTGCTGCTGTGCTGATTTTGCTCCAGGAACATCGCGGATACTGTGTGCTGGTCTGGGAAAATGGCCCATATCGGGATTCTGCTGTGCCTGTTAACTGTTTTGGACTATGAGAAGATCTCTCATTCTGAGAAGTCTACTGGATTAAGGTCTGTTCTCCACCCGCAGTGGCATCCCCTGCAAAGGTTCGGATGTGTGCTCAAACAATTACCGGTTGCCTGTCACAGACCAATCTGCTCGACAAATATGTTTTGTCTTTTTTGTTTTCCTGCGATGATGGTTCTTCAGGACTGCTTCTAGCTCAAATCAACACTCTCGCAGACTTTTCCGGTGTTTCTAAATTAGATGACAATGTATGTGTGTCGTTTTAAGAGGAAAAGATGCCTGTTTTTGTTGTTGTTATTACTGTCAGGAAATGTACAACCTAACCCTGGTCTGCCCAGTAGTAGTCAGATCGCTACTCCTGCTGATTTTAAAGCTAGGTCTGGGTTGGGTTTCATCCACTTGAATGTGCGCAGTCTGTTAGGTAAACTAGATTTTGTCCGTATCTGGGCGAGCTCGACTGACGCTGACATCATTGTTTTATCAGAAACATGGCTAAACAAATCTATTTTGGCCTCTGACATTGCCTTAAATGGTTTTAATGGTTTTAATGTGCATCGTACCGACCGGCCTAATAAAGGTGGTGGCGTTGCCATTTATGTTAAGAATAAGTACAGTGTAACCACATTAGTTTCCAAATCGATCAGTAAGCAATTTGAATTTTTAGCCATAAATATAGAAGTGGCAAAGGGTCCAACAGGTCATGGTAGTGAGTTGTTACAGACCCCCCTCAGCTGTCAAAGACTCCTTGTCTTCACTAGCAAATTCTTTTATCACAACTAGACTACAAGGAATAGTGCTACTTGGAGATTTTAACTGGGACTGGTAACTGCAGTGTCAAAGGATTTTAAAAACCTTTGTATCTCTTTAAATGTTACTCAGATTGCTGACAGTCCTACTCGCCCTAACATTAAGTCCCATAATAAATCCTCCCTAATTGATCTTATTTGAATTAATGTTCCCCATAATTATTCATCTGTGGGAGTATTTACAAATGATCTGAGTGATCACTGTGTTGTAGCCACAATTAGGGACACTAAGGTCCAAAAGGTTAAACCTCGCATTATCATTAAGAGAGACAAAACACATTTTGTGGAGCAGGGTTTTGTGCATGATCTGTTTGATTTTGATTGGGGAAAAATCGGTCTGTGTGCTGATGTAGAAAACCGCATGGTCTTATTTTATCTTGCTTTTATGGAGATCATTGATAGACATGCACCCCTGCGTACATTTAGAGTAAAGGGACGAGACAATCCTTGGTTTTCTGCTAATCTGTCCAGTCTCCTTCATGAGAGAAACAAGGCCTGGGCAAAGGCTAGGAAATCAGGCTCAGAGGTAGAATGGCTGCGTTTTAGGCAGCTAAGGAATAGCTTCACATCGCAAATCAAAAGTGCTCAATCAAAGTACTATCTGTCAGTAACCACAAAGAATCTGAATAATTCTGGAACATTTTGGAAAGCCATTAAATCGTTATCCACCGGCGATATCCGTAATGAGCTCCGTGCATTACCACAGCATCTGGCACTATATCGGACAGGGCTACTATGCTAAATTGCTTTAATGAGCATTTTGTGTCCTGTGGTTCTCTATTTGATTCTGTCACTAACTCTGCTTCTGTAAACACCACAGTCTGTGACTCTGAAAAATGTGTGTTGGAAAACCCTTTTAGTTTTACCCCTTTTACTGTTGATGTTGTTCGTGAAGCTTTAACCAAGTTAGATCCTAAGAAACCGGCTGGCCCAGACAACGTAGAAACCTTTCTTTTTAAAGATAGCTGCAGATTTATTGCTCCACCTCTCACTACTCTTTTTAACCTCTCCCTCAGCTCAAACACAATTCCAAAATTGTGGAAGTCAGCGTATGTCCTGCCTTTGGTAAAAGGAGGGGAGGCCACCTTATTAAATAACTATAGGCCAATCTCTAAGTTGTCAGTTCTGGCTAAGGTTCTTGAACGCTTAGTGAGTGAACAGGTAAAGGTGTTTTTATGTACAAATGACATCCTGTCTAAACATGAGTCAGGCTTCAGAAAGCAACATAGCACCATCACTGCCACAATGAAAGTGGTGAATGATGTGGCGAGTATTTTAGATAATAGCAGAGTTGTGCAGCTCTATTTATTGACCTTTCAAAAGCGTTTGACACCGTCGATCATCACATTTAAAGCAGAGGCTAGCCAGTATAGGCATGTCCAGCCATGCAGTGGGGTGGTTTGTGAACTACCTCTCTGAAAGGTCCCAATGTGTTCACTTTGATGGGCTGTCTTCTGAGTGGTTGAACATTGCAAATGGTGTTCCCCAAGGTTCTGTTTTAGGTCCACTTTTATTCTCCATCTACATCAACAGTTTAGGTGAACATGTGGATGAAGCTACTTTACATTTTTATGCGGATGATACTGTGATGTATTGTGCAGGTCCCTCCATTAAGGAGGCTGGTGTTAAATTACAGGCTGTTTTTAACATTATTCAGACTCAGCTCTCTGAACTAAAGCTTCTTTTAAATGTTGAGAAAACCAAGGTAATGCTCTTTTCTAAAGCTAAAAAGACACCAGAGCCTGTTTAGATATTGTAACTACGCAAGGAATAAAACTTGAAGTGGTTACCTGTTACAAATACCTTGGTATCTGGCTTGATGATTGTCTCACTTTTAAACTTCATGTCAATAACCTGCTTAAAAAGCTGAGGGTTAGGCTAGGTTTCTTCTACAGGAACAAGTCCTGTTTCTCGCTTGAGGCCAGGAAAAGGCTAGTCACTGTGACCTTTTTACCTGTGCTGGACTATGGTGATTTGATGTATATGAATGCACCTGCCAATTGCCTGGTCAAGTTAGATCCTGCGTATCACAGTGCACTGAGATTTGTGACAAACATTTTTTTATGTTTCATGTGGAACTACTTGAGCAGGTCTCCCTTGAAAAAGAGATCAATGATCTCAATGGGATGTATCTGTATAAATAAAGGTTTGAAATGAAATGAACAAACCTTTTAAGAAAACTTACTTACTTACATTTTTCATACTTTTTTTATCCAAACCAAAGTGGGAGACTGACCAACAAGCAAATATTGTAATGTTTAATCTGTTTTAATTATAATATAGAAGGCCTATGTACTTCATTTGTTTGGTCAAAGAACACATCTGATGGTGTATTTTGAGACTAACAATCTTTTTACACTTTGATTTAGAAGACGATTTTCTCTGCAAGAATAATTTTAAATCACATTTTATGTTGACAGGTCATGCATGTAAGTAATACTATGTTTTTTAAGTGACTGGTCTGATAGACAATGTAAAAAAATGGGCTACAGACAGGATTTTACACTGTGAATGTCAGCATGAAAGCACAGACTCTCAGAATCTCTTGGATTGATGTCAGATTGTGTGTTGCAATACAATTAAATATGGTGATATTTGGTTTCAGCTTGAGTTCTATACAGTATATTTATATAATCCCCTTTCAATATGCTTTTTGAAAAGTGAAGTGATTTCATTTACAAAGGAAAAAAAGGCATTTCTTGTGTTTCTTAATATGTGTCAAGACATCATTTTTGGATTTGAAGTGACCATCACCCAAACACATTGTGCACACAAACACATACTTACTTTTATACAAGCACAATACTACCCTAACTAGCTTACAGACAAAATCAAATCTTCAAACCATCACAAAACTGGCCTGGGCTTGCCGATTGGTCAAAGTTATACAGTATGTTCAAGGTTCAAGGCTTTTATTAGTCATACGTACATAGCTACAGGGAAGTTATGACGATGAACATCTTAGGTCACAGGCTTCACGAACAGTGCAACACAATCAAACTAAGTGTGTGTTTCACCAAAATGAAATTGGATTGGGGTTGAAAGCCTGCCAATTTATTTGGATTCTTGTCATGTGCAGTGACCCTGCTTCTTGGTACCACTCGTCTGAGCCCTGTGAGTTCGCCACTTTTTCATCCACCCCAAATGTACTTTGTCTGATCATTTGTTTTCCAATTATGTTCCTGTCCCTGCTAGCAGAACATTGTCAGCTTTGGTTATGTGAACCCACTCTTGGGTCTGTAACCAGGGGCAATGTTTGATGCTTCGAACATTTTCATACCCATTAAAAGATGAAGGCAGGGTGAATTATTATCCTGCAGGGTTGATTGGGTTTTGCAGGGTTGGTTCAGGGTGTTGGCTGCATGTGATGGTATGCAGCCACACACAAATACACTTTGTTATCTTCCCTAAAAAACACTTAAACTTACATAAAGCATAGAAAAGTTATTGGATAAAACTCTTTAAGTAGAAGTTCAATAAGAAGGGGATTGTTCATGAAGAAGGATGTTACTTCCTACACTTTGCATTTAATCAGTATTTTGCACTCAGTAGTTCTCTCACATCTTTGTTCAATGTTTGACTAATGTTAGAAAGTAAATAAGAACTTCATAGTGCAAACAGTGCTCAGTAACACCTTCATAGTAACTGCAAGAAATATCCGCCTTCATGACTGCACTGCAATTTAGAAAGAAAGTGCTGAAGTGAACCTCAAGAGAAGATTACACCAACGGAGCGGGTGAATACAACAGATGAGCTAACAATGACAGCAACATTGAATGGGACTCAGAGGCAGAGCAGAGGACAACATAGCAGGAAAAGAAAGCAAAATAATCAATGTTTGGCTACAGCTGTGGCATTAGTCGTGATAAACGAGGTAGCCAACAGAAAATCTGGAAGTCGGCGCAGGACATTCCAATGATCAAGCTCTAAATAATCGGACACAATGGATTCTGGGAAGGAGAGGCAATTTGCTGCCATGGATCCAAGAAGAGAAGCGTCAATTCACATATTGACCTTTAAAATGTTATAAATGGATGGTCTTAAGTTCACAGCAAGATGGGAAGTCGCTGGTAAGTACTGTGAAATTACACTGTGGTGCATTTCCTCCACTGACAGCAGGTAGTATTTATCTGGGGTCAGGTTTCACGTCAGACAGGCAGTAGTTTTAAAATGGAAAGGGCAGTCAAAACAAATTCTGATCGATGAAAGACTGAAAGGTGGTGTAATGTTCTGAGCAGCAACATTTGTCGCTGTACATATACAGCATATTTCTATCCTCAGCTTTTCTTTTTTGGGTAATGGACAGTTAAAGCATCCATGGCTGAAAGCGAAATATAAAGACATACAAATGTCCCACACATGCAAACAAACAACCTATCAGAGATCAAACTATTGAGCACTCAGGTATTGCACTCGTGTCTGTCAGGCAGCCTTTTTCTGACAGGGTAAGAGCTAAATCTGTCAACTAACTGTGACTTTGAAAAACAAGACTAAAGAGTCTTTGAGGTGGCATTCTGATGGATAATGTTCCCTCTTTTTTTGGCCTTGATGCACAGCTCGATGTTTGTATTGCTCTTAAGCTTTCATGGTCCCGAGAGCTTACTGGCACTTCAGAAACGTTTCAGCGGTTTAAAGAAAAACTAAAAAGGCCAAGTATTCTGTCAGTTTGAAAATAAATAAACCGTCAAAAGCCTGCAGCTGCTGTTGAATAGGAACTTATATACATATCGGCATTAATGAGGCTGCTACAGCCAAGCTTGGTCGTTTGCAATTGTTCTCTTCATTTGAGAATAGTTAAAAGACAAGAAGGAGTAGGAACGGTGAAATGACTCCTAGGATATTTAGAGCCGAGTAGTTCCAGTTATAAATGATTGACAGATAAAGGCTGAAGTGCACAAAATACATCTATGCTTAGCTTACCGCACAGACTGAAAAAGGAATAAACGGCTAACCTGACTTGGTCTAAAGGGAACTTCAACTCCCTACCAGCAAATCTAAAGCATACTTAGTAACTTCTTATTTCTTTGTAAAATCAATGTGCAAACAAGTTTAGTTTTGGTTGAACTAAAAAAAAAAAAACTGCTGGCTCCTGGAACATATCAACCTTACAGGCATTTGGTAAGTGGAATCAACTTAAGTGCAGTAAAACATAAAGGATATGCAAATCATTTAATATATTTAATAAAATCATTTTAAAGCCTTGATTTAAAAAAAGCGAGTTGATTTGTAAAATCCAAGTTTGTGTCCATAGCACCAATCCTTTGCAGTGTGTCTTCCACATAGTGATGGTAAGTCACATAGTGCCTTATATTCTCAATTCTTAACATTATTATTTTAAACTAAGCCATGGCACAGGGAACAACATGTAGAATAACGAACACGTGCATGAACCTGTTTGACCAGACACAAGAGGTACAGATAAAAGAGTTTGTCCAGCATTGGATTCTCTTCAATCTCAAGAGGTACAACCTTTAAACTCTTTGATAACTATTGGAAGGCATTTCGGTGACAATTAAAACTAATTATATATATATATATATAAATTCCACCCTCCAGGCCTATAAGATCAAACCCTGCAGCATATTATCTTTCTTGCTCTCAACTTTCTGGCTGTCTCCATTCAGGAGGTAAAACTACTGCTCAAGGCTTTTGAAGTGCACTCAAGATTAATTTGAACTGGAACAAGAAATGATATTGCTGTAGGCGGCAGTTTGTGACAGAGCAGTATTTCCCTGACAATAAATATTCATATATTTTCCTTACAGGCACCTTAGAGGGACACATTTCAACGTTTAATAACAGAGTTTGGTGACGCTGCTGTTTGCTGCTTGTGTGCAGTTGGACAATGATGCGATTGACTCTTAATAAATATGACATAATCATTTCTAATTTGTTCTTGCTTCTGTTTGGAATATAATATATTGACACCATTTCCAAGTGTAAATCTGTACGGCTGGCTATATATTGGTTGTGTGTTGTGTGCTGCTGGTGTCTATGTGTAGGTGCCACTTACCTTGTACAATGAGGTAGACCTGTGAGGTCTTGGGCTGCTGCTTCGTCTGTATGGAGCAAGTGTACGACCCCTCATCATACACATCCACCTATACACAATAACAAATGCAATATTGTTTTAATTAGTATGAAAATATCTTATCATATGCCTGGCAGAGCATCTTATCCTCATTTATATTCCTACATGTTACTTTTTCAAGATCCTACTCTATAATTTTTATTTTGACAAACAAATTCAATATTCTCCAAATACATATTTATGATTCTTCAGTGAAACAACGTTATACAGGAAAGTAGTCGAATTATCTCAATCAACTTTATAATATATGTTTTGATTATTATTAATTAATTCAACTTTAAGAAGTCAAAGCTTATAGACATGAGTAATGAATGATCATCATTACATAACGGATACGATAACAGCATTTCAGCAGACCTCCCAGCATGGACAGTTTAGATGAGGTACTTAACCCTTTATGAAAACATGTATTATTATTTAGTAAGACTTGCTGAACTGATAATCAATGAAAACGATAACTTTAACATTCTGGGAGGATAATCTCATTTACTGTCTAGCAGAGGGTGCATTTACTGATACCAGTCTAACATTAGTTTATTTTCAAATGATTATTTATTGTTGTTAAAGCACAAAAAAGTGTTACAATTAATAGATGAACATACAAAAAACAGATATGCTTATGAAGGTTATGTTTAATAATTTGTAAATGTAATCCTAAGGAGAAGAAACAAATGGTTCTTTCCCATCTTTAAATGCAGCTGTTATTAAATCTAACGATGAAATCAAAGAATAAAAAAAACAAAAACATTTTGGTCCGGTGTCTAGGTCAGTGTTACCTTCTGTATGCGCAGGCTGTACTCGAGCTGTCCTTTAGTCACCAGATCTACTCTGGGGTCCAGAGACCACTTGTCCTGGCCGGCATAGATGATGTTGGATCTATTGAGCCAGGCCACTTTGGACACTTTGTCATCCACATAACACCTGCAGGGACAAGAAGAACAAGTAGTGTTAAGGGAAGTTAAGTGAAATAAAAGCCGGGTTTACTTAAAAAAAGAAAGAAAATTACGTGACATCCTTCATTTCATAATATGTAAACTCAAAATCAAAGAGGATGTATAATTTTGTAGGAACTTATCTGCATCACAGTTCAGCTGTTGTGGTTTAAACTGCTGAGTGTATTCCCTCAGTTAAGGTTAGTTAAAGTTTAGAGACAACTTGGCGCACCTCTCATTCAGAGGTCTCAAAACAAGAGCTATGTCTTAACCTGTGTCTCTCTTCCTTCTTTCTCTCTCTGATAAATACATCTCCTTTAACAGTCAGCATATTTCTGTGGATGAGGAAGGACACCAGTATGCTGTTGTTTACTCCTTGTTGCAGACAGTCAGAACATTACTCCAAGAAAGCTCGAGCTAAGACAACTCGCACAGGAGGCATGGAAGCCGGGCGTCTGCCTAATGAATAAATGTAAATGTGAGAAGACGTCAGAATCAATGAGAAGGGATATCAGCCGTAATGCTAGCTGACAGTGGATGCGCCTCACATGCAAATTCTAGTGACTCCGGTACCAGGCTGTGCACATGGCTGTGGAGTGTGTTGGGCCACAATGGAGCAGATTTGGGAGGCAGAGGAGTGGGGCTGTCTTTGGCAGGTGACCCCGGGTGATGCACACAAGTGGTGGTGCAGTCACCCCTGCCTGTTACCCAGTGGGAGCTGGATGTCAGGTTTGTTGAAGGCTTGTACTCACAGCTTGAATCCCTGTTGATGTTCCTTCCCTTTGTGTGGAGCCCAGATAACTCACTGTATTTATTGACTCGCTTTGACATCTACACTCTACTTTCTTCCCTTAGAAGTGAACAGCTTTAAAGGGATTTTCCTTTTGTTTCAGATATCTTCAAAGCTTTAATTAAAATACTTTATAGTTATATGCATCCTAATCTTATGCAGACACATTTTCCTATATTGATGGAGAGCTAGTCTTTATGAACAACAATAAAATAACTATAAAAGTTTGGACTCCAATGGACACATCGGAAATACTAAAATGGAGCCTGACTTACATTTTTTAAATCCATATACAGTATTTCATTAAACGAGTTCTTAGATTCAACCTCTGCAAATCACCCATGAAGGGTAGGCCCCTTTGGTGTAATTCAGAATGTGTCCTTGTATTCAAGTCAAAACATCGCTGCTTTTAAAGAAACAAACAACATATTTTTACCAACATTGAAAATGAGTACAAATATACACAGAACATGATGCTAAAATTGCCCTGCTAGATTCACAGTGACCTGAAGGAGAGCGGAACTTTGCCAGGCTTCCATTTGTTAATATTTATTTTGGATTCAACACCATGTAGCCTGTCATCCTCGCCAACAAACTGGTCACTCAAACACACTGAAAACCAACACAAGCTCACGACAAGGGTGTTTTCCTATCCCTCCTCCTGTTCATGCTCTATGGTGACTGTGAAAGCATCCATCCAGACTGCCAACTCATTAAATGTGCACAGCGCTTCTCTCAGGCTCTGAGCTGGAACACGGTTCTTCTCTATGATTTTAATGTGAAATGGTGCAACAATACAATGCTGGATTTCAATTTCACTCAGAGGTGGTTGGTGGTTGATTTCAAGATGCAGTCCAGACAAGGAGTTGGATGGTGTGAATATCTTGAAATCATCTTTGACATTTGAGCAAAACACAGAAGCCTTATCAAGAAAGCAAACCTGCGTCAACATGCTATCAAGAACTGAATTCCAAAAACCCTTCTACAGTTCTTCAGCAAGTACATTCCGTGTTTCTCCTTCACATGTTGGTTGCCATCACTCACTGTCATAACCAGAAACCGTCTCCATACCACAATTAACACCTGTTTCCAAAAAATCACTGGACTGCACATTACGAAGCCTAGCCTCATTACTAGCTGCCACTGCGTGTGCCTCGCATGTTTTAATGTTGTGAGACTATGTGTGTCATCACAGCGTTCATTTGGCTCTCTGTTGAAAGATGCTGTCACCTCAACAGCGCGCAAGATTCACAGTCACAGAACTTAACAGGTTTGTAGTTCAGATCAAAATGTAGAGCCAGTGCAAAGGTGAGCATGGCAGTGGTGCATATAAGTAAACGGAAAGGTAATGAGGAAAGGACCTACAATTGATGCCATGACCTGAATTGGTATTATAGCCTCTAGGTCTGTGAGCAGCAGGGAAAAGCCCATGACATCATGTCGGATAACACCCATCATCTCCACCCACAGATCCAGATGCCTTCTTTCGTGGTGTAGCCTATACAGTTTATCTAGAAATGGGCACAGAGCTCTGTTCATTCCATAAGACCTCCACTGGACTAAGGATCTCAAGAACAATAATTAGCTCTATCTGGATCTGCCATGTAGTCTTTTCCCCTACTTATTATTTAATTTATCATTATTCTTTTTAATAACGACCTACGGTACTTACTTTTTAAATATAACTGTACTATCAGCTCAACACAGTTCCATACAGCTATTTGCTTATAATTGTCTATAACTATTACTCATGCCTAAAATGGGTTCGCTTTCTTGGATTTATGACGTTTATTGGATAAGGTGAATTGGAAGAGCCAGATGACCGACATGTATTCAGTCCAGTCTATGACACTGTCCTGCAGTGTGGGACAAGGGGTCAACATTGCATTTGTATACACTTTCCCTCTAAACCAGTGTTTGCATATTTTCTTTATTGTAAGAGCCCTCTTGTACTAAAAGGGTTTTAACATTACCAGATTGTTTGTTATATAATTGTACGATGAAGCTATTTTTAATTAGATTCATAACAAATAAATTGCTCACTTTGTGTAAAAGTTCTAATGCTGGGATTGATCATTCCACAACCCATTAGTGACAAAGTCCTACTTTTGTGAAACACAAAGTGACAAGTTTAACAGCTTTTAGGGGATGGCAGTGAATCACTAAACTGTCCAGGCTGACTGTACGGCTGCATCTTGTTGGTTTTCAATGAGCTTGCTTCCTTTCTCCCCTTATTATCTCCTGTCTCCCACCGTGAAGTAAATGGGAGGAGGTGAAAAAACGAAAGCACGTAAGTGAAGGACAGAGAGAGGAGACGTGAACAGAATCATGACACCAGTTTCCTTTGGTTGTGTCTTTCACAAACATACATTATACTTAATAAAGCATTTTGATCGTTTACATTTCTTAATATTATTTATTAAACAGAATTGCGTTGCTAGGCAACAGCATGGGTCCATTCTTACTTCCTGTCAGCTGATTTAATTCACTGACATCAGCAAATGGAACCTTCAGATTGATGACATCATCTTTGCCTTGATATGAAGTGTGCAGGTCCCAGCTGTGACGGTGAATTCTTCAGAGCATCAGGCAAAGGAACTAGTGTCAGATCATTGCAGACATAGGTTTTGTAGCAAGCTAACATTAGGGAGACTTGCACGTCTATTTTAACGAGATAATCTAAGTGAACTCCATTTTTGTGGCTTTAATTCAGTTGAACAATTATATTCAGTTTGCTTAACAACAGGTCATTTCATCACCGCAGTAGAGATGGAGATGAACAATAGAGATGAGATGGAAGTCAATCTCGAGATTCTGCGAAAAGAAAATCAGGAAATCAAGTTGTTGCTGGAGCAGGAAAGGACTTTAACACTAGAACCGCCAACGGGTACATTTTACCCGCAGCTGTTTTTTTATTGTATGTAACTTTTTTTCAATAAAATATTAACGTCTCCCAGTCCGTGACTTTTCCTGAAAGTGTGTTATGTAACACCCTCTGTTGTTAAAAATTGTCAATATGAAGTCAGATTGAAAAAATCGCCAAACAAAATTGATATTTATACCTATTTCCGCCAGCGGGTAATATTTACCTCATAGAAATGCAGCGCTCCTCGCGCTATTGATTTTGCGATCAAAATGATCAAAATACTACGGAGGGAAGATATTTTCGTTTGGAGGGGAAGCTCGCGAGTGTGTGTGTGTGTATACGTGTGTGTGTTTGTGTATTTTTGCATTTGTGTGTATTGTGTTTGTTTCCCAGAGAAAACCCTCACGAGAAACACCGGCTGTTGTTATGCCTGCTGTGACATCAAGTTACTCCGTTCTCCGCTTGTAATTATGCCGAAGCTTCAAAGTTATATTTATCATCTGAATTTGCCGAAACAAGTTTAATATTCTGAAAGCCAAGACTTTGTTTAATTTAAATCAGATGAAAACAAACTGTAACGGACCCTGCCGTGTTATCTATGATTACTATACTCTTACGTTCATAATTTCAGCCGGAGGGAGGGGGGGCGGCGCTGCTGGAAGAGCAGATTGCGAGTGAGAGGTGCTTGTCTTCGTCCCTTTACAAGCTTCAAAAATGTATTTATCGTGTAATTTTGGAAATAAAAGTTTCATATTCTGAAAGCCAAGACTTTGTTTGTTTAAAATCAAACAAAACACCCGAACCCTGAAAAAATAGTTTTTTACGTAAATCCACGTTTACTCTGAAATGAGCCGTTGCTACTTCCGACTGATTTTGATAGAGCGGGTCACATAATATGAAAAGCTGAGAGTCCACAGATTATATTGGTATACATGTCATCCCTGTGCGATCAAAACTCACCGTTCTGTATGGTACATTGTACCTTGGAAATCAATAGCGGGTAAACTTTACCCGTTGGCGGATATAGGTATACAGCGACCTCTGGCGGTTCTAGTGTTAAGGAATAAGCTTGAGATTGAAGGCGCTAAGAAGAAGGAAGCGATGCTGAAAGCATATACAGAGCATGCAGCTGAGCTACTTAAGCAGAATGTGAAAGTGAAAGCCCAGAAAATTGAGCACAACGTATTGCGCGTCAACAATGAGGACCTGAACATGAAATACGGAATGCTCCAGAGGTCACACAAGAAGGTCGAAGCAGACATGGCTGCCTTGAGAAAGGCAAACCAGGAACTCAAACAACTGAAAGAACCCTGTGTTGAGGAGAACGCTGTAGAGATGGCTTCTTTGCGTGAGAGAAACCAGGAACTCAAACAACTGAAGGAGCATTGTGTTGAGGAGGAGGCAAAGATGGCCGCCTTGCAAAAGACTAACCAAGAACTCAAACAACAAAAGGAGCGTTGTCTTGAGAAGAAATCTGTAGAGATAGCTGCTTTGCGTGAGAGAAACCAGGAACTCCAATTACAAAAGGAATGTTATGTTGAGAAGAAAGCTGTCAAGATAGCTGCTTTGCTTGAGAGAAACCAGGAACTCAAACAACTGAAGGAGCATTGTGTTGAGGAGGTGGCCGCCTTGCTGAAGGAAAACCAAACACTGAAACAAGAGAAGGAACGTTCTGTTGAGGAGAAGGTGGACAAGAACAAACAAACAACTGGAAGAACCCTGGAAGAACCCTGTGTTGAGGAGAAGGATGCAGAGATGGCTGCCTTGCAAAAGACAAACCATGAACTCAAACAAGAGAAGTTGCGTTGTGTTGAGGTGAAAAATGCAGAGATAGTAGTTTTGCATGAGAGAAACCACGAACTGGAACAACAGAAGGAACGTTTTGTTGAGGAGAAGGATGCAGAGATAGTCACTTTGCATGAGAGAATCCGTGAACTCCAACAACTGAAAGAACGTTGTGTTCAGGAGATAGCCGCCTTGAAAACATCACGGTGGAGAAAATTCATTAATTTCCTTTCTCGTATCGTCCCAGATGTCCCCGACGACTACAGAGAAGGCAGCCTTGACATTTTTTTAGGCCAATTACCTTCATTTAAAAATTCCTTCGCTTCTAGCACTCCTAAAAAACAGGAAAAGGTTAGCAAAATAAAGATCTGGTTAAATGTAAAAGGTCACCCAGAACATACTGTAGGCGATTTCAAGCGATTACAGTTAAAAAAAAACCCTGATCCATAAGCGGAGTATCGTTAGTATAGTATAGTAGTAGTAATAGTAGTAGTAGTAGTAATAGTATAGTTTTTTTTAGGCTAGAGTCTAGCCGCTAGGGGCAAAACAATTACCTTCATTTTAAAATTCCTTCGCTTCTAGCACTCCTAAAAAACAGGAAAAGGGTAACAAAATAAAGATCTGGTTAAATTTAAAAGGTCACCCAGAACATACTGTAGGCGATTTCAAGCCATTACAGTTAAAATAAAAACCCTGATCCATTACGCATACAAATAAATCCAGTAGAGACTTAAACTCACAGTGATTGTGCAGTATTGCCCTCTAGAGAAGAACAACATCTAGTTAGATTCAGTCTTGATATATATATATATATATTAGGGCCGGGACTTTAACGCGTTAATTACGATTAATTAATTACACAAAAATTAACGCGTTAAAAAAATTAACGCATTTTAATCGCACTTATTTTTGCACAGCGGAACGTTTCTCACTGGATGAGTTTCAAGCATACCGATTCATCATCATCATCATCTTTATTTAAAGAGACTCTTGGTCCATTATTACAAAACATACAACACTCAAATATATCGATTATACTGGAGCACCAACTAACGTTCATGACTTCAGCATGGGACTTCAAACAACAACAAACCACGGTGATCAATAGTCAAACATGAACGAACAAGCTGATGAGACCGCTTTGGTCGGCCCCGTGGATGGGACATTTTGTTTTAAAAAACGGACGGATGGAAGCGTCGATAAGAGCACGGTTGTGTGCAAATTATGCAAAAAAGAATGTGCATATCACCGCAGCACATCGAGCCTAAAGTATCACCTAAATGCAAAGCATGTAGCAGCTAGCGTGGACGTTAGCCCGACTCCGAGTGCAAGGAACCACACCCTGACCCAACCCACACTCAACCAGATGACTGGTTTCAGGGCCAGGATAAGTAAGTCCACGTCTGAGAAAATAACCAGCTCACTGGATTGTCACTGGGCTCGACATTAAGGACTGCCCGATGGCCCGGGGCCATCTAGTATTTAGCTCGGGCAATGAAGCCTCGCCTGCTGGTGGCCCGATCGGGCAATCTATTATGCCAGTATCATGCAGCTCGCGGATCCAGTAATGAGTGACCCGACAGTAAAACTAAACATATCTACAGTATAACTAGTTTAGGTAGTTTGAGAGGTAATTAAAATAGCTACGTGTGATATTCTAACCTGAAGTGTGTGTTTTGTTCCGCTCACCGCTGCATGCGATCATGCAGAGCTGCGTGTCGAGTCTCGACTCGTCAGCAGCAGCTGATCTCTCTCTCCCGTCAGATTAGACTTCACTCGCGTTTATGTCCATATCGATCAGATGCAGCTAGTTCTAGCTAATGATAGACTACCTGCTTATTAAAAGACAACTACACAATAAGTGTCGCTATGCAACTGGATGAGGCCACAAAGTATAGCACAGCATTATGCATGTGTTTACATGCCCACCGGAGCCCCGAGGCATTACCAACAGATCAACGCACAATCAACCCACACAGGACATCTCTTTCTCCACATTACGTCCGGATGAGGAGGCATTCGTTCGACCAACTTACAGTTGTTAACATTACAAACATTTTTAACAGGGGCCATAATAGTGTAAATAATGTTTGTTTTGGCAGTTATAACTGAATGTAATGTTTTCTACTTTTTTCCATCTGGGAAGGCATTTGCCTTCATCAGATAGAAAGTGTTTTGACCAACAACTTAAGTGTTTCTTATAGCTATGCAGGAAGTGAGCAAACACAAACAAGAACAAACAAACAAGTGAAATGAAGAATACAATTGAAATTGTACAATATAATATTGTGGTGGTTCATCTTAGAATTCAGTCTAGAGAATGCACCAGACAGCATCTAAGACCTGCACAAATTAAAAAATGTCTAGGGGGAGGCCCCCCAAACCCTTCGTGCCATTTCGTCCATTTTTCAGGGCAATCTCTATTGGGCTCAGGGCCATCTGTAAATTAGCTTAGATGGCCCTGTGCTTAAAAATCGCATTTTCAGGATATATATTTAAACAGTTAACATTTATTAGATCTGTTTAAACATGAACCTGTTAAGCAACATTTTCACAAAACTGTGTCTCAGGGCTTCTTAACATTTGACAACCTATGTGTCATACCCACTTAACGGGAAGAAACTCAGCTAACTGACGATATGAACCATTTATACCGAAACAAAACACAACTCTAACACCAAGCGTATGAATTAGCACTAAGCAAAAGTATGCTAACGCACTTAACTCACGGTAGACATATGTTATACTTCATCGAATCTGCACAAACATATCATAAACTGAGATTCCACAGATTTCAATGGTATAAGTATCATCACTGTGTATGAGAGCTTCCGGTTTTGGACATGCTGGCCGCGCATCACTCTCATTCACCAATGGTAATGTTTAGATGGATTTAGGAACTTCCTCTCGATTCTATTGGCTCTAACGGTTCAAAAGAGGTGTCAATCACCAACATCGACCAATGGGTTCCATATGGCAAATACACCTAAATGACCCCATAGGTGGGTTTTCTTTTTCTAAATCTCTCTAAAAAGGTCAAATTTCACTTGTTTTGCATCAATCTTGATACAGGGTACTTATTATATGTTATAGTCTGGATTCCTAAAGCTTTTTGTCTCCAATCCCATAATTCAAGGGTGGTTTTCACCCCCTTCTACCTCACACAATTACTGCAACTCCGCACACCCCCGAAGCACAACACCCGGTCAGCTACAAGCATCCTGTTAAAGATCCCCAAAGCCCATACATCCTTTGGCCGCTCCGCCTTCCAATTTGCAGCAGCAGATAGCTGGAATGTCATTCAAAAAACGTTGAAAATGAAAACCTTTGTCTCCCCCCGCACCTTCAATGTCACTATTATTGACACCCTGGTACACACATGTAGCTGCTTTGCCTGATGCTGATTTTAATGACTGATTGAACCACAGCAATATTGTTTTAGAGTTTGTATATGTTTAACTGCTATGCCTGTCATCTTTGCTCTATGTGTTTGTGTTGTCTCCTGGGTTCTGTAGTGCCCGGAGACTGTCTTTTAATTTGTTTCCCTCCCAAATCCCATCCCCTCAGGAAGCCTTTGCCTCCTGTCAGGTCATCATTGGAAATAAAAATGTGTTCTTAATTGATTTTCCTGGATAAATAAAGGTTCTACTACTACTACTACTACTACTAATGACGGAAACTATAATTTACATTTGTTTTACTATGTTCAATCTGAATTTACTTTAAAATAAAAACATCTATATTGATTATGACTTTTCTACATCAAACTCACAGGTTTACCATTGCTTTGAGAACAAAGATATTAATGTACCCCTTTTAGAAGTGAAGATATAGTCATTTGTTCTGGGCATGTCATTTTCGAGCCTGAGACCTGAAAAACAGGCTTGGGGCTTAACAGTTAACAGCTTGTTGTTACCAAACCTGAATCCTGATCTTGTAAGCACGAATACAACTGTCTACGGCACACAACATGTGTAATGTGTAACAAACAACTTATCCTTTAAATGTAGTTCACATATGACAACCTATAATCGATAGATGTGCCATTAAGTTTGTGATTTTCTTTTAGCAACTATCTCACGCCGTCTGATCTCATAGAGTATTTCCTCCATTAATAATTACTGATCCTAAAGCTTTTAAAGTCTAGACAAAGACAACACATTATCTACACAGCGCTGCCCTCTTTGAATTAAGGTAAAGAGGTGAGGCAAGATAGTTTGATATTACTGCAGCTTTAATTGTCCAGAACACGTTCCATTTAAAAATGCTTTTCCTTGGACCCACAAAGAAAACACCTTTTGTCGGATCCCCATTAGCACTAGCATGAGCATTGGCTATTCTTCTATTAACTCTTCATTTCTGTATAAGACTATGGCAATGTGATTAACATGTATGCCACTTTATCATTACTTCATGACACTACATTCTGCATTTCACACTGCAGAACGTTAAAAAAAAATACCCACCTTCACAATTTATTTTAACAATCTTATCACTTGGAGCAGATAACTGCCCGTGTTGCTGTTTAATGTCAATACATTGTTAGGTAAACTATTTATATCTCCAGCCTTTTATCCTTTCACACCAGCAAACGCAGTACTAGATCTTCTCATTGAATTCTTTTAAAAGTCCCTAGGGTGTGCTCTGAGCGGTAAGACTACTTTGTCTTTTCATGCTCCCTGGGCATGGACTGAGTTGCAAAAATATCATTACCTTAAGAGCACTGCCTTCTTTAAATACCTCTAAACTTTTACAAAATGCCTTAAAGGAAACATGCTGCTGTTTTATACCCCCTAGAGAGATTGCTGGTATGGCCTTGATGTCCCTCCTTCTAGACTATTCCCTTGTTTTGCTTTAATGAAATGTATGTGTTATACAATGTGAAACTGCTTGTGCTGCCATCCTGAACGTGACTCCCTGGAAGACTATAGTGCAAGTATCTGGCTCAAGAATGGATCAATAAAATACTTTTGATTGATGCGGAGGAAAAAACTTTTCTTGGGAGTTTTTTTATTTTTGACACCAGGACATTAAACAATCTCCTAAAAGCTGTTGAGTTCTGCTATATGAAGGGCAAACAGCCTGACTACATAGTTTGTGATTGTTACAAACACAGTTTAGTTATGCCTGTAAGTTACTCAGCAAATGTTAATATATTCATCATGCTACTAATATATGTTAAAACGAAAAATAAAAAGTGTGAGGTACTGTCCTGTTGCAGCTATTGGACAAACATCAATTTCCACGAAAAGAGGAGTACATGTATAGTGAAATAAAAGAGATGGAGCAGGATGCATCCAATTATAACCTCTGTTTGAATGAGACAAGCAGTTCCAATTATGTATTGCTCTCAAACTGTGAGTGTTACTCCTCCATAGAACTGTTGCAAGCTCTTGGTTAAATACAGGTGGCTGGGACTATTAATCATCCAAATGCCCCTAATTGTATTACCTCCTTTCAGTTAGCGGTCACCATATGCTGCTCCATATGGGTCAAAGAAATAGATAAATAAGTACACAACACATGGTGCTGTACATGCCACCACCCTCCTCTACATCAATCACAGCCGATGCTTCACACGCTCGTCTCCCGTTGCTTTACTGTATGTCTTTCCATCTCATCTCTTCACACCTCTGCCTCACCACTCCTCATATTTCTCATGCTATCCTAGTTTCCTCACCCCATCTGCCTCTCTTCCTGTGGACAGCATGAAATAAAAATGAAAGGATATATTCCTTGATCTGCACTACGTTATTTTCACTGCACTCCACTTTTGTCTGTCTTCCCTCGATCTATTCGAGCCTCCAGAGGGTACCCACCATTTTCGGTGCAAAGGGAAGAGCATGCTCAGTAGTATTTATTTCCTGTTCTCGCTAATGAGCAACTGCCCGCAAAGCAGATAACTTCCTATCACTTGTCAGAGCAGTTGTCTGCCTGGAGTTTTCGCTTTTTCCTAGCAGAGAAGGGTGTCAAGGTGCGTAGCGGCAGAGCCTGTTTTTTTTGGGTTGTGCGAGGCTCAGCTGCACCAGAATGACATATAAAAGCTCGGCTTTCCCTGGCACATTCAAGTCCCATACAAGTCCCTTGCAGGGAACGCGACTTGATTGGAATAGCGAGCTACGGTTGAACGATTTGTAATGAAAATCCATCCCATTAACTGGCTGCTGCCCTCACAATGATGCAGAATCTCAGATGTGTTATTTAGCCAGTGTGACTTTATTTATTTGAATCTTTTAAATCACAACGTCATCTACATGTTCGCAACCCCCTGCAGAATCCACTCCAAGCCCATAATCCTCTGCAGAATACACAGTCTCTGCTTACATAAAAAAGCTTGTAAATGCTAGCAAATATTTGCTGATGCTTGTAAACAAAACCTTATTAAATGTACCTTTTTTTTTTACTGTGTTTTACAAAGTATCGTCGTTGTTTATCAGTCCCTTCAGAGACCCGTGGGCTGGGTTTGCACAGGGTCTGCTTATTATGGATACCTACGTTGCTGTCCTGCGCTGTGTTACCATGAGCCTTGTTGATCGATGCTTTGCTGTGCTATATTATACTCTTTTCTGCCCCGCTGTGCCGTGCCAATATGGACTAGCGAATGGGCTATGGCTGACAGGGGACTGTGTGGGCTGACAGATGCCCTGGGCCAGAGCTGCTGAGCTGGGCCTTTGTTGACAGGAGGGTTGGGCTGGATGGATCCCTGCTCCAGGGCTAGCTGTGGGGGAGGACCAAAGAGCAGGCTAGAGCCAGTGAGTGAAACCGTAATGAGAGCGGCGATGTGCCAGGAGTGACAGAACAGCACCACCACCCGCTATCCCCATCAGCACTCAGTTTTCCTGATCTGACTGCGTCTTTTCTCTTTTTTTGCATTTCTGACACCTCTTACCAAAATAATTTAATTACATATTTCCTCTTTGAAATGCTCCTGTCTTGTTCTGCCCATCCCTTTCAGTATTTTCCTTCCATCTATGTCCCTCTCCTCACCTTCTTCGCCACATATTAACTGATCCAACTGTGTCACAAAAGTATATCAGTGTTAACTCACGTAATGCTGCAAATATCCATGTGTTCTGCATCAGATACTCTACCTGCCATGCAGAGAGCATCTGAAGTATTCTATAATTATTCTTCAAACAACCAACTTGTTTCAGCAATCAATAAAGATTAAAGGCAAGATCGGCACTGTGTCTGTTTGATCAAAAACTGCCTCACTCCATCCCAAGTGCCGCTGAAGCTTGATTGTCATTTATCTGTCTGTGTTGTTTTAGATGTATGTGGCAGGGGGTACAGAGGGTAGGCAAATGGATAGCCAATGAGATACACTAAAAGACAGCAAAAGAAAAAAAAAGACAGGCCACAGAAAGAAGCGACACGAAGAAAAGAGGGAGAGCAAGCCATTGTACAGAAGCAAAGCTAAACCTGTATACTAAATCAAAGCCAGGTCATTCCTATATAGTTCTCAAAGGAGTTTCTTGCCCCAGATTTTCCTTTGCAGGATTACTGAAGTATTTAAAGAGAGGAAAGATGAGGGTGATATGTTTAGGGTGATAACCTGACAACTCTTATTAATAAAGATTTTAATCAAAGCTGAAAAAACAGTTGGCCATGCAGACACCAAAAAGACGTGTCTGTTAAACTGGTCAAATGTTCTCTGTCTTCCTATGACTTTGATCCATAGACAAATAGGGACAATATAGACAACTGTTTAACAATTTAACTTCTTCAAGGCCTGCCATCAGTCGCTATAATCACTTCAGTCAGTGGAACTCATCCCACCCTCCCCTAACCCTGGAGGGAGATCCCTGGTGACGTAATAGTATCAGAATAGACTTTAGTAACCTTTATTGCTGAGTCGATTTATCCTCCCTGCTTCAAAGCCCCCAGCCAGCCACAAATCCTGATATAATTCTCCCACCATGAAGCCCCTCCATCTTTCTTGGCATGCATCAGTGCTTAGAGCAAGCCATTAATCAGGGCAGGAATGATTGTTCTGAGACTTTGCCAGCAGACCAAGAAGAGTGAAAAATATTCATTATAAATGGTAACAAACAACTCAGTAATTTGTAGGATTGTTCGATTCTAAAATGCTCGGAACAGGTGCTATTTCACTGCTGATGTGTTGCCAGCAAGCAGAAACATGTCTCTGTGTCTCATGTTTCAGAAGCCGCTTGAATACGATTGTGTGCTTGGGGCTGCTGTGAAGTGAAGGGTTTAGAATCTCTTCTGTCGTCTGGCCAGTGTAGCAGAGCAAAAGCAGAAAGTAAACCTTTGGACACCAACATATAACTGCTGATCAGAGTTGATACTGTTCAGGTCAGCAGCACAGGAGCCCTTACTCTTCAGCTGTCAGTCTTCACTTTGACCCATCCTCATTTGAAAGTCAATGGGACAACTCCTGCAAAGTTTCCTCTTCCCCTCTTCTGTGTTTTTTTAAGCAGGGTTGCATGTAACAAGCAGAGTTGGATGTAACGCGTTACTGTAATAATATTACTTTTGTCGGTAACGGAGTAGTGTAACGTGCTACTTTTATAATTCAGTAATCACACTACAGTTACTAACATTGCCCCGACACGCGTTACTTCGTTACTTACTAAAATCAGTCATAATCAAACCTCAACAAACACCTGCAAAGAACACATGCTAAGGTGACGCACAGCTATTTGTTGTTTGTTTATATCACGTAGTCTGTTCTTCTTCTCTGTTTTCCGGTTGTTGCTTGTTTTGAATGACGAATACACACTACCGCCGCCTGCTGGTAAGGAGAGTTATTGCCACTGACGCATGCGCAGTTCGTACGTGCTCGGCTGAAGTCTTTGCGGTGTCTGGTTCCAGTGCAACACATGGCCAACACGCAGGAGAACACGCTGACGCAACAGCGTGAGCAGAGATAGACTGCGCAAAATATACAGATAGCAGGAGACAGAGGACAGCCACGGTCAGATAGGAAAACATTCAGGATCTGGATCAGTCTTATGCGACAATGGAAACTGAACTAAAGAGAACATTTGAAACTTTAGCAGTCTGCGTGATCTGCCTGCAGGGAGGGGCGGGCCGGCCCTGCGAGTAAAGTAATGAGTAAAGTAACGAGTAAAGTCAGTTAATTTATGTAGAGAGTAACGAAGTAGTGTAATATATTACTTTTTTTTAAAGTAATATGTAATATGTAATATATTACTTTTTTTTAGTAACGACCCCATCTCTGGTAACAAGCTTGTGATAGATGGTGCCTCATTGAGTCGTAGGCAGGAGGATCTATGGCAAGGGCAGGATGCTGCTATTAAATCTCAGGAGATGTACTGTGCCTTCTCCTTCTACCGTATATATTCCCTTTTGACACTCTCATTCTCCTTCCATCTCTTTGTATGCAGCTTTTTACCTTTTTGTCTATTCCCTTTCCTTCTCAATTCATTCTTGGTCTATCCATCTTCTTTTTAGTTACCTATTTTTACCCAATATTTGCTCATTATCCTTTTAGTTTGCCTTTTATTACTCTCCTTAAGACTGTGGTCTGACTGTATAGCATACTTGACGTAGAATTGTAACTGTGTTCAATTTGAATAATTTCCCCGTGCCGTGGTTCATTGTTTATTAATGTGCTTCTGCGGCATTTACCGACCGCTGCAGTGCTGGCTGCTCTTCCACGGGAGTTTATTCTCCCGTTAGCTCCCGGTTAGCTCACACTGCAGCGGCCGCTCTAAAGTATTCACTGTCCGACTCACACAAGCAGTTGATACATATCCCCAGTTCCCCATAAGTGAATGTGTGTCAGTCTGAATTGACGCTGTTTGGCATCACAACGCTGTTATGAAAGTTTCTCTGGTATAAAATGGGTGATGTTAGCATAGCAACCGAAGCTAAACTGACTACTTGCTATTGCTATCCTATTGTGGCATAAGCCGTTTTCTACAGGCACATTTTACCGGCGTATTTTTATTATGATTCTACTTGTGATAGTCGGACACGACAACCTGTGCAGCCCATGTATTGATTCCATCCGATAGCTGCTATAATACAAAACAACACGTCTGCCTCTCTCCACAATGATCGATAACAGTGAACGGATGGTCAAAGTAAGGCACAAATAAACAGAATCACACGGAGCCTGATTAGTGTTGCCTGACTTTATAAAGTGTGTTTATAAGCACTACTGCTTGTAGGCAGGCGTGACAGTCGACCCATGTTCAGGGGAGGTGGGTTTAGTTTCCTGCACGCCTCGACGTAAGAGAGACGTAAGCGACCCCACCTCTTAGCTCCGAAGCTCTTGCCTCTAGTCTTGACCGACAATTTTTTGGAGCTGGAAGGGAACCGGATTCCGGTGCTAAGAGGCAGCGCCGCTGCAGTGTGAACAGGAAAAACCGGCACTTTTCAGGCTCCAGCTCCGAGCCGGAGCTGAAAACGCGTTGGTGTGAAAGGGGCAAAAGAGGAACTTATTTAAATATGTCCTTACCTTAAATCAGTAACAGATCTATTCATTTGAAACCAAAACCATGATGTTTTATTAAATGTAAACAAGTTCTTTTGTTGAATTTTTGCACAAAAACTGCTACCATAATCTGAGAGCAAATACATATACCTTCAAATCTAATTGAGAATGCAACTGTAAATTGTATTATAAGGTAATTTAATTGAAATACAGGATAGCAGTCTGTTATAGAATGTAAAGTTATACGTATACTCTATACTATTCCCAATTTAGTAGAGTAAAAATTATTCTGCAAAACGTACTGATCTTAACTTACTGAGTATACGCTGTCTCGTGCTGACTATGAGTAAGTAAGTATAGACAGTGCTATATCATATCTAATGTAAGCTACATGCCACTTACAGCGGACAATTACACTCATTGCTCCACAATTATGGCTGCAAAGTTTCAACATTTACCGCCCATTACTAAACGCTGCATTATCCTCAACACACAACCTCCTCCTATCACGACATGGTGTCGAGTGTGACACTGTGGAATTACTACCTCATTTCTCAACAGTGCACATTTACCTGTGATGAGGTCCATCACTGTGTTTGAGCATTACGGGCAGGTGAATCAGTTGATGATGAAGGCCACAGAAGGATAGCAGAGGCAAAAATATAATATATATATATATATATATATTGTCAGAGTTTCCATCACATATATATATATATAAGGGCTAAACGTGCTCAAATACTCAGCCCAGACTGCCTGTGTTTAGGCTGCAAAATCAAATGCAGCATTCTGTCTGAAATGAAAGGGGCTTATTGTAAGTTGTTGTTGTGTTTAGGGGAAGCTCCTTATAATGTGTTGTGAAAGCTATGATACTGTACAAAGTAGAACTACTGAGACCTGCACTATATCTCAACAACATAGATTCCACTTGCATCCAGTAAAGCTTTAGCAAAGCTATAACATCATATAAATGTAAGCCAATAGCTTTACCTTTTTCTCCCTCATAGTATTTTTTTTCCATCTCTAAGGTAACACTTTGAACTGAAGATGTGTCGTAAATAAATACAGTGCAAATCAGAGCTTAAGGTGCATCATTTCCTGTTTCAGAATACACTTTTATACTCTCTTCGCACCAATTATAATTTCTCCCTCAAAGCACAGCGTTATGAGGTGGGGTGGTGAGGGATCTGGTTTGACAACTAAACATCATTTAATCTTGTGGGAGGACTTAAAGGTTGGCCAGCCGCAGTGAGGGGGATGGCATATCAGATACATGACTGACAGCTGTCATGTTAAATGAGAAGGCTGGAAAGGTCTTCGGTTGTCTGTTGCCAGGGAAGGAATGGCAAATTATCCTGCCGCCACAGCGGAAGACACTTAAAGGTTGACAGCAATGTGAAATCTTACAGGAAATAAGTCTTTATCATTTAAATGTCAACATTTTGAGTCTAATGCAAGTTTAGTAAAGTGGGTTTACAGTATCTCAAATGCAAGAGATTAACATTGACAGTGAGTAGCCTACTTTGGATTTTTCATTCTAAATTACAGTAATGGTTTATGTTACTTTAAAGATTTTATCTATACATTTGAGGTTTAAGAAAACAGAAAATAAATAAATACCTTTATTTATTGAGAGTTTAAAAAAAAAAAAAATCGAAATACAATTCAAACCTGCGTAAAGAGAACAGAAATGTAAAGTAACTAAAACTGTGTCCCTGCAAGACTCCATACCTCATGGTGAGAAGCTGATGCATTTTTACTATGACATTAACATAAAAACTATTAAATATAAATTAAAATGTGTTGCTTGCAGCTGGCTTTCATTTTCTTTCTGTCAAGTGAACACAACACTGTCCGCGCCGCAGGGAACGACGGTGGAGCTTTGAGTGCTATCTTTTCACTGCATTCTGAAGAGAGATTTGTCAGGACATAAAAGCCTTCACCCATTCACCAACAAAGCACAGACACATGTTCACTTTGTTTATTTTGGTGCAAACCTTTAAACAAAATGTCCTGCATGGAAGAATAAAATACCGACTTCCTGTTGTTAAGACTGCATTATCGATTGCTGGTGTAGCCATAGCAACAATAGAACATGTCATAATTCAAACATGTCACAAATTCCTTTTTTTTACTAAAGGGGTTTCACCGAGTATTGCCGTAGCCTTTTCAAATCGTGAAACGAACTCATGAATCCCGCTGATGTTGCACAGGTTGTTCAAAAGCACTTAGCCCCAAGGATAACTCATCGCTTCAAGTGTTCCCCTGAGCCTACAAGGCTAACCAATGTTAACAACCACTGCATGCCACACAAGGCTTATGCGTAAAAGGATTTGACTGTCAGTTCCAAGTGATGCTTCTAAAATGATCTTTAATGACTTACTTTATGCTGAGTTTGCATCTGTCTACTGATCAAAGGACAAGGGAGCCATAAGCCTAATGGAGGTTGACATGTACAGTGGAGGTTGATCTCAGTCTCCACAGTGCCCTAACACGATCTCTCATCACAGGAGAGCTGTTGCAGAACATTTCAGGCTTTCAGAGTGCGATCTCATCAAGATCACAATGCATGGTGATAATGATGTGCAAAACCCATCGATTCATTCATTCATTAACTTATTCATGCGGCAAGGCACAGCCCTAAAAGTGCAATTAAATTCTGCAGTAAAACTCCCTGCTGCAAAGTAATGATCATTTTAAGAACATAATTTAGACTTAGCATGGTACTCATGAAGGAATCCACAAATTATTATCTTATCTTTGATCTTAATAACTGTTTAATTGCGCAGCGTAAGAAAAAAAGAAGAAAAGGTAGTCTTGTCTTTTTAGCACCTTGCCACTTCACTGTTAAGACACTAATGCAACAGGTCACACAGATAGAGAACTATGCATATATATAATTACTATCAGACTGATAAAAAGAATTCACTCATGTATTATAAATTACTATAATAACATGTGGATGTATAATCATGCTTTCACTTCAATATAAGCACCGAATGGTCATACTTATTGAGCAATTCTTTACAACGACGGATGGTAATGGGCATATTTAATTTGCATGATTTGTAGTTAATAATTAGCATTTTGGCTCGATTATGTATTCCAGTTCATTAACATGCAATTTAACTGTATGTCGATACATTACTTTTCCACACTCATAATTAATGAATAATAGTTTTCCCCTGAGTGCCCACGATTGAAGCCTTTTGTCGAAACTTGGCAGTAACACATTCTAAGAAAAGGAAGGCAGGAATTGAGAGAGAATGAGACAAAGGCAAGAAACAAACGGAAAGACAGCACAGATTTATAACTAGCACAATAACAGAGGTCGAGAGGATCTACTGTAGCCCTGTCATGTGTGGCAGCACATTTGCCACCGCTCAGAAGACCTCGTCTGCACAATGAGAGATATGCACGGGTAAGATTCTGGGTAATGATCCAGCTATGCGTTATTATCATAAAACCCGGGCAACCTTTGTCGAGATGGTATAAACACAGACAATCTAGCATATTCCCTTTTAATTGCCTTGCCTTCTGTGCAGGGCAGTGAGAAAGGGTGAATAGTGGAAGGGATGGGAAAGCGGGACGGAAAGAGAAAGAGGGAGAGTTTGTCTTGTTGTCGAGAGCAACTCTTTAACTGCAGATAATGCCGAGCAAACCTGACAGGGAAAAGGGATGAGAAGGAGATAGAGGAAACCGGAGGCACAACTGTGTTTTTCTGAAAAGTTATCCCTACTTTTTTCTCGACCCATACAGTATATACACAGAGAGAAATAGAAGGACAGAGTAGGGAGAGAGAGAAGCTAATAAAACGTATGCTTCTAAAATACTCAACTGCCACTAGAATATAAAAAAGCAGAGGAGTGTTATTTCCCCACATCTGTTTAATACAGAAACAAACTATGCTATTATTGTAACACCAAGCAGAACACAAACATTAGCCTCTGGCAAAAACAAGGATTAGGAGGGTTTTAAGAACATAACGTCACACACTCTTGTCTTTAGAGGACAACTTAATGCCGCCGCTTCGCATCTTCAAATTACCAATAAATATTAATAAATAAACACAAACTGTTGTTGCTGTTGACCCACGGTTAGGGCATGGTTTACCAAACCTGTAAACAAGGTTGAAAAGGCTCTTAAAGCGAACATCAATGGTTTCATATCTCTTAGTTTCTGACAATTGCAGCTCTTTGCACCATTTTACAAAACATACTTTCTTATTTTCCTGTTGAGCTGCGTTTATGATCATATCAAATTTGCCAATGCATAATACTTAACATTTTATTGGTGGTATTTTGTATCAGTTATCCCATAGAGATCAGGGGCTATTCTGAGGCCTGCTGTGACATGTCTGCAGCAGCTTTAACACAGCTTCACATAATAAAGACAACGTTAAAACAACATATTAAAAAGGGGATTGCACACAAACCAATTGAGAATTGTGGTTATTAATACCATTCATTACATAAAACCCAGATATTTCCCTCATGAGTTGGTAAAGACCAAAATCAGAGATGGAAGAAAGTAAATCAATTCACAAATACACTTTAAATGTGAGTGTAATGTTCACCGCTCCCATCTGCTCTCCAAAAAGTTAAAACCTAAGAAACACAAATGAATAAAGATAATAGTCAAGGAACTGATGTCTGGTTATCTTTTTATTTTTTAGCTGGAAAGAAATGTAATGATTTCCTGCTACCATGTGTCAAGTCTCTGTGGATGGAACGTCTCTTAAATCTCCAGGATTTTTCTCAAAAGTCCCTTTTTATTATTCCTCTAATTCAGAGCGGTTTCTACTCCAAAACTGCATTCCTATCTGATGATCACATAAAATACCAAAACTCACAACCCATACCCCCTACAACCTCTCCAGTTTACCTTCTCTATCAGGGTCTCCAAACACTAACTCCAAACACACAGTTTGCCTGTATGATGTAAGAGGTTATCATGGACAGCGAGGAGATAATGAATGTATCTTTCCCTGGCTGTAACATCACTCACATCCGCCGATAGCATCTCCACACACTATGTACCAGCAAACCACCGGACCACCGTTACCGTTTGAAGCAATCTACACTCCAATGGATCTCTCCGAGTGACTTGCTGTGGTGCTCTCGCTCACATCAACTGGAAAACCCATTTTGCAGGGCCTCAGCCCGGCCAATTTCTATCCGTCACAGGTAGCGGGGAATTGACTCTGCGACATGTAGCATATCACTTTAAAGTGACAGTAAAACGGGAAATCACTTTGTGCCAGCCACATGCTCTTGTCACCTTCCATAAGAACTTTGTTCAGTCAGAGGGAAAAGTCCTTAAAGCTAAACGGTTTGTTGGGGAAAGATAGCGAATCAGTGCCAAGTCCTGTCTCATTGCACCCACTCAGGACACACAGTGCAAGGAGCAAGTGAGTCTCAGAATAGGATACTTTAAATTGACAAACATACTCGCGACGTGAAGTGACTAATGCAGATGCACTCCCATTCATGCTGGCATTAACCTAATGTTTAACTGAAACTTAAGCAAAAAAAAGCCACAAAATATACCTTCACACAAACACCCTCACACACACACTAACAACAATGTTTAGCAGCTGCATGGCGGCCCTCAAACCTACACACACACTGAGAATGAACATCCCACACAGACAAGCACACAGTTGCAATAAAAAGTATGTGAACCCTTTGGATTCTCCACACATAGCGTCGTGTGTTCCTTCCAAAAAACTCAACTTTGGTTTCATCTGTCCACAGAATATGTTGCCAGTAGTGCTGTGGAACATCCAGGTGCTCTTTTGCAAACTTCAAACGTGCAGCAATGTTTTCTCTGGACAGCAGTGGCTTCCTCCGTGGTGTCCTCCCATGAACTCCATTCTTGTTCAGTGTTTTACGTATCGTAGATTCGTCAACAGAGATGTTAGCAGCATGTGCCAGAGATTTCTTTAAGTCTCTAGCTCAGTGGTTCCCAAACGGTGTGCCGCGGCACACTGGTGTGCCGTGAGGCAAGTCCGGGTGTGCCGTGGGATTTTGTGACAACCATACGTTATTATTGCAATATACAACTACACAAAAATAATTATTTTTTAAATGTACTATATCAGTACTTTGTAGGTTTATATGTACGTAATCTGCGCGACTTGCGCGTCCACATCTCCGCGTGCAGTGCTGCATAAACATGGCTGAGTCAGCGATAACTCTCGAGGGGTGGAGGTATGCCCATTATTTTGAGTTCATCCGAAGAATAGACAGGAATGTGACGGTGAGGTGCAAACTGTGTCCAGGCCAGAAGCTGTTATCCACTGCTGTAAACACCACGTCAAACCTCAACAAGCACCTGCAAAGAACACATGCTAAGGTGGAGCTACCGCACACGCTATTTGTTGTTATCACAGTCTGTTCTTCTTCTCTGTCTTCCGGTTGTTGCCTGTTTTGAATGACGAATACACACTCCCGGCGCCTGCTGGTAAGGAGAGTTATTGTACGTGCTCGGCTGAAGTCTTTGCGGTGTCTGGTTCCAGTGCAACACATGGCCAACACGCAGGAGAACACGCCGACGCAATAGAGAGGCGAAGTCACGCCCATCTACTTCCGGCCCATGGGACCCCGGAAGCGAAAAATTAACATTGAATTCAATGGAGAGAGAACACGTATCTTTTGATCCCGTTTGAATTGTGCCACGAACTACACATATGATGTTTCTCAATCTTAAACAATAAGTTCCATATCAAAAAAGTCACATTTTGTCGTAAAACTGTTGAAATATAAGACTATGAAAAATACGCGACTACAAATCCCAAATCCCATTCTGGCTCGCGTAAGTGATGTCACAGGCGATAATGCTCCAAGTGGTTGCGACTCGTAATTAAAGCGAAGAAGAAGATCTCATAACCGATTTATTCCCTCCAATAAATAAGAGATTGCTAAAAATAAATGCACTTTTACAAGATGCATGTGTGCTTTGTACCAGGTTGTAATCACATAAGTGATCAAACCACTTGCTCGTTCTATCGATTGCCGTCTGATGAAAGGACCAGGAGTCGCCGGATTCAGACATATCAGGTAATACACATGTTGTGCATGGAACATATAGTCAAGTTAGCTACCTAGCTAGTAGCGACGAGTAGCGAGCACGTTAGTTAGCATTACATTACTTAGCCTTGTCATTTTTAGTAGCCTTACCATGAAGTTATTATTTTATTACATGAAGTAAGAGTAAGAGTAGATGGTAAGTATTTCGTGAAACATTTGAAGAGTAGCCTATACTGCGCCATCCACCGGGTGCTAAGGAAGCAGTCAGGGAGAGTCGAAGGCAGGCAGGGAGCTTTGCATGACAGATTCTTCTGGACGTGTTTCATTGTGATGACAGTAAGGGTGAGTCAATCTGTTTGTTGGAAAGACAGTAGTTGAGTGATTACTGAGAGAAAATGATTAGAAGAGGTAATTATTCAAAGTGTTGTTACTTTAAAGTGTTGTTACTGACCTTTTTCTCTTTTATTTCCTTTCCCTCACCTGTAACTGCTGAGACCCTGAGGAACATGCACACTGACCTGCCCTGGCAACCTGATTTCCACTGTACGTAATAGTATTTGGTTATGGTATATTATTTATATACATCAAAGGCACAATGCACCCCCCAGAGACACACATGTATTGAGTGTGATATTGTGCATAGGTCAAGTGAAATCATCTTTACACACTAGAAAACTGTAGGAGCGGCAACTTGTTTTGAAATTGTATTTTTAATATCCGAAAATGAAGTTGATCTGTTTTCTTTATTCTTCTCTCTTCCCAGCTCCATCCATCACCGTGCTCTGTTCCTGCAGGTCCTGCTTGCTAATCAATGCTCATATGTTTTCACACAATTACAAATAAAGTCAATGTATTGTATGACATGAAGTTGTGCTTCATTCGGAGTCAATAATACATTCATTCTGCCTTCATCCATTCTGCCTTCAACTGCACAATGACTGTGGACTGCACCGACATCCATGTAGCTGCCCCCCCAGTAAGATGAACCAAGCAAAGAGGGTCAACATCATGCCTAAGGACATCCAGCTGGCCCGCTGCATCCGCGGAGAGAGGGCTTAGACTGACCTGAGACCAGCACACCCAAACACAACGGCTCTTTTAAGAGCCACCTACAGTTTCAAAGAGTTGCAATCCTACGTTATTATAATGATTAAACTGGTTCATGTGTCACTTAGTTTACTGAACCGTGATGAATGAAAGAAATTAGTGAGGTAGTGGTTTAAAGAAGTTACAAAGACATTCATATATGAGTGACAGGTCAGTGTAAACACAAGCTTCTGTCAATTATGGATCATTCAAACTATATACAAATAATATGTAATAAAGTTCTAAAACAAGTATTCGGTATATTCCTTGATAGCTTTTGGAGAAGGTTGTTTTTAAGTTTACTAAAAATCTATCGTTTCAACTGTTTCACTTTATAAAAAGGAACAGGTGAGTAGAGCATCATTGAGTTTCTTATTCTGTCAGTAAATTATCCAGATGAAATGTTTATCATTATTTTAGTCAACCCTAAACAAATTGATTGTACCTTTTTAATAATGACCTTACATGGTTAAGTTAAATTAACTTCAATCAAATCTGTTCTGAGAACAAACTAATAAATGTTTAAAGATAGGAACTTGCCATCCCACTGAAAAACAGTCCGTAGAGATTTAAAGGCGTAGTTGTAGTTCAGTCCAACGTTTCATTTGGATTAATTTCTCCAACAGTCAACTATTTTCATAAAGAATATATATATTTTTCAAAGTCAACTTTATTGTCAATCTTACTCAGTTTGTGTTTATAGACAGAGAGATCAAAAAGACGTTTCCAACAATCCCAAATACGAAAAATTAAATTATACAATTTACAGATATGTAATGTATACAAATATATATATATCCTATATACAACATCATGTATAATGATGGTGTATGATGTAGAAGGAAGTGTGGTAGATAACAAGTAAATATAGAGTTACATACAGATCCATGTTACAGCAAAAGATGGAATAACTAAGAAGCACGCAGTATAATAATAATTACATGCAACAATGAAATAACTGCTCAGCGTCTCCACCACAATCCCAATCTGCTGTGTCCTGTTTTCCTCCCCTCTGCATAACACCCCATCACACATACGGAACACAACGCAGAGTCTGAGGGTGTTAAGAGTATGTTTATTTAAATGTCCTCCTCTCTACTGGCCAACACAGGGAGCATATGCTGGGTGTAGAATTGTTCCAGGAGGAGGAGATTTCCATGCCATGCAGGGTCTTTGGGGATGAGGATGATGATCGCCTCCTTCGTGGTCCACACAACAAAGTAGCAGACTCCGGTCTGTGATGTGCAGCTGCCCTTGGACCTGGTGCCAGTATGGGTGATACAGTATATGACCCACCCTCCTCACGGAGACAGAAGGATGGTAACTGGACTGCCTCCGCGATGGTCATGTTCATGTCACCAAAATCCTTGAATCTACACACAGCAAATAAACTCAAATGACACAACGAGATGTAAAAGGAGATCACACATACAGTATAGACTATATAAAACTGTCCGCTTCAATCTGAAGAGCAACTAAAACAAAACACGGGAGTGTACCTTGTTAGCTAATGTTAGCTAGCTGACATTAACGTTACACATTGCACTCATATTACTCACCGAAACCTTGTAAAGCCGGTCCCGCTGCTCTTACAGAACCGACTAACTCCCCTTTCGTGTATGTACAGCTCTCAACGTGTCCAGACTTGTAGTCACCTCGTTTTATACTTTTATTCTCATTCTGAAAGAAACAGGTGAAACGTGCTAACGTGACGGCCGTCTTTGTGATGGTGACGCGTATTGTGCGAGACGAGAGACCTGTAGTTCACTCAGCGGTTTCACACAAAAAAATGTGTAACTTCACAGTTTTACGACACATTTTTATTTTTTTGACTTGCAAAATATTCTTTTAAATTGACAAACATCATATGTGTCATTCGTGGCACAATTCAAACGGGATCAAAAGATAACCTTTCTCTCTCCATTGACTTCAATGTATAATTTTACGCTTCCGGGGTCCCATGGAGGCTCCCGGAAAGGGAGGGACTTCGCCTCTCTATAGCGTGAGCAGAGATAGACTGCGCAAAATATACAGATAGCAGGAGACAGAGGACAGCCACGGTCAGATAGCAGGAGACAGAGGACAGCCACGGTCAGATAGGAAAACATTCAGGATCTGGATCAGTCTTATGCGACAATGGAAACTGAACGAAAGAGAACATTTGAAACTTTAGCAATCTGCGTGATCTGCCTTCAGAGGGGCGGGCCGGCCCTGCGAGTAAAGCAACGAGTAAAGTAACGAGTTACTTTATGTAGAGAGTAACGAAGTAGTGTAATATATTACTTTTTTTTTTAAAGTAATATGTAATATATTAATTTATTTTTAGTAACGACCCCATCTCTGCTGAAATGTTACATTTATAATTTGTAGTTCAGGACCATTGACAATGCAGCTTCCTTGCATTGACAGTTCTCTGTGCTGAATTTCCTTTGTCTCATGTTTAATGTTGTGACCTGTCTGGTTTAAATGAGTGTGTTGCTGCTTTGATGAAGCCTAATTTGATAACGTTTCAAATTAATTTCTGAAATATTTCGTTAATAAATATTTCATGAGTAATATAGTTGTCTTTGTCACATTTTATTTGGCATTAGTAAATAATTATGCACATAATACAGATATTTTACATGATATGAGTGATAACACGTGTTATAAGGGCTATTTTGCACAATAGGTGTGCCTTGAGATTTTTACTTGTCCTTTGGTGTGCCTTGGGCACAAAAAGTTTGGGAACCACTGCTCTAGCTGACACTCTAGGATTCTTCTTCACCTCATTGAGCATTCTGCGCTGTGCTCTTGCAGTCATCTTTACAGGACGGCCACTCCTAGGGAGAGTAGCAACAGTGCTGAACTTTCTCCATGTATAGACAACTTGTCTTACCGTGGACTGATGAACATCTAGGCTTTGAGATACTTTTGGAACCCTTTCCAGATTTATGCAGGTCAACAATTCTTAATGGTAGGTCTTCTGAGAGCTCTTTTGAGCGAGGCATGGTGCACATCTGGCAATGCTTCTTAAGAATAGCACATTCAAAACTGGTGTGTATTTTTTATAGGGCAGGGCAGCTTCAACCAACACCTCCAAGACGTCTCATTGATTGGACTCCAGGTTGGCTGACTCCTGACTCCAATTAGCTCTTGAAGAAGTCTTTAGCCTCGGGGTTCACATACTGTTTCCACCCTGCACTGTGAATGTTTACGTGGTGTGTTCAATAAAAACATATAATTGTTTGTGTGGTATTAGTTTAAGCAGACTGTGTTTGTCTATTGTTGTGACTTAGATGAAGATCAGAACACATTTTATGACCAACGTATGCAGAGATCCAGGTCATTCCAAAGGGTTCACTTTTTCTTGCAACTGTATCTATATAGAAGAACTGCATCCACTGTAACAAGCTGAGCTATCAGGGCAGACTGGGGAGTGACAGTTTGGATTCATGTTTACTTTTCAAGATAACCGGATATGCACTTTGAAGTTTCTATAGCACCAATGACAGATGATCCAATTTGAACTTGAGAAAGGAGACGGACAAGACGGTGGCTTTTTTTCCTTGCTGCATTCAAGCATGACCTAAAGCTGGCAAGACGATTTTGATTTTTAGCTCGTCAAAGTAGATTTGAGGACGAGTGAAGCTTCAAATGTGACTGCAGAAAGGTGGAAACCTGAAGAATTGTATAACCACAATTCTTTTTGATACTGACAGCTTCAGCAATTAAAAAATCTAAGACATTGTAGCTTCTGTTCTGTTCAGCTGCTATGACTACAAAGTGAAAGGATCTACAAAAAACTAAAAATCTCAAAATGAAATGTTAATTCTAACATTTATCAAGCCACAGTTTAGGTCCATTAATTTTGAATATGCACTAGTTATGATTGCATAGGCAGAATTTATGGTGAGAAATGAAATGAAAGTGCAGTTGAAAAAGAGCTGAGTTGACAGCGTGCTGTTGAATGATTATGAAAGGACAATTCATGTTGTTGTGTAAGCTTGTAAGATTATGCATCGATGTTTCTTTTAAATGACTTCTAAAGTTTTATAGTCTTGATTTACAGACAGGGACAGGAATTTGTTGGTGTGCGATTATGTGTGCATGAGGGACAGAAACAAATGGTAAACGGGAGGAAACCGGAATACAGAGGCCGTGCGGGTATAATGTCCGCAAAGTGTAATCCCGCTGCATTGCTGGATGCTCATCTGCATTGAAGTGTTCAATGTATTCACATAACATGTGTGTGATGTATCTGATACGTAGGTTGTAGCTCTTTCTCTATGTGTGTCTGTACATTTGTGTGTGTGTGAGAGGGTATGCACGTCGTTAATCATGAGGACAGTTCTCTGCATCAACTTCAGCTCAAACTGTAGCAAGGACTTCACTCCACAAATATTAAACTATCATGAGAACTAGGAGCTGTTACTTTATGGATCTTTACGTATTTGCATGCAGTTATTCTGAGACCGAGGACTGAAGAGCGATACGATCAGAGCTAGCCAAAGTTGAGGTGTATTGTTTCAAAGAAAAACACCTCGATGATGAAGTAGATCCGTCTTAAAAGTGAGTAGAACTTCACTTCACTAAACCCTTTTGATTTATGAGGCTTGTTTGCTGGTATTTCCGTAGAGGCGCTGGATTAAGACTTTTTTTAGGACCCTTAACTCAATTGTGTAGCTTGTGGTTTGTTGTGTTTATTTAGAGAGCTTTCTCAAAACTCCACCAATGTTTAAGACAGAGATCAGTTAAATAAGTCCTTCTTACAGTTGTTTGACCTAATGAACTTCAAATGACAGCTAACAGTCAAATGTGCTAAATCACTTAGAATATTGAAAATCATTAACATGTTGCTTCGGGTACTTGGACTTTTCAAAGAGTGCAAATATTTACTTTCATTGACATGCATACATAAAAAAGTATAGATCCTTTTTTACGGGAGACATTTGAACATGTTTTAAAATCCTAAATGGCTGTATTCTATTTAAGTTTCCCAGAAAGCCATGTGACAGCGAGGCAGCATGCACAATACCATGGACCTGAATCTGTAGCAGCTACAATAGATTTTGGCAACCATTTAAGTAAATACACTTCTCTTCCACTCTGCCATGTCAATGTATTCTGTGACTAAAGCATGTGCCTGTGCTCATCTGCTTAGCACCACTCAATGATATCCTATTTGCTCAGTGCTTGATACATTTTTCCATGTGCTTCAGTTCAGAGAGGTTACATCACATCCATCCAACACAAAGGAACCCGCCACAGATGAATGCAACATACAAGTTGGTAGTATAAAGACCACAATCATGCTCCGGGGCTGTGTTTATGAAGAGGTTACCAGGGGTTTTGCCACTGGCTGATTTGCTGATACATCCGACTGCCTTGTTAAAAAGTATTTTATATCAAATAGTCACGGGGGTTAAGATACAAGACGAGAACATCAATCCCTTTATCTGGCACAGCTTGCCGTTTGTACTCAATAAACAGTTTGCACCGCGGCAGATCAACACAAACATTCTAGAAACATAAATTCAAAAGTTAAATCTCAGCAGTATTTGTTGGTTGCAAGCTCATGGCCGGAATCAAATCTCTCAGGTCAGAAATGCATCCAACACAGTAGGAGATAGTTGACTGCCGACAGCAAAGACGGCACATTCTTTGACCAGGGGGGTATACTACGAAGCAGGATTTTCGCTTAGCCGGCTAAATTCAGGGAAAACTCCAGCTTTCCGGTCATCCGAAGCTGGTTCTCTTTTTAGCAGGCTAGATCTCCATGGTAATATATGCTAAGCAGCTAACCTGGTCGGGACCAGGTTAGGTTGACAGAGCTCAACTCAGTGAAAGCACTGCCTGCTGACCAATCAGAGCTCAGTGTGCGGAGTTTAAAGCGATCAAGTCATATTACAGGAGAAAGGAAATACAGAAAAACTGCCGTTGCAGGAAAGACGGCCGGCAAAAATCACCGACTGTGTGAACGTGAACATGAACAGAATATCACCTCCCATCTTCAGAGCAATCTGACTATTATAACATTAGCGTTAAGAAAGCTTACTTAAATATCGGCCACAAGATAAGTAACCGGATCAGAGTACATTAAGTACAGTCCGCGGCATATCACTTCATAATGTATCATATATCTCCTTATGAGTCAGCTGAGCCGTATCTGGCCGTGCAACACTCACAGTGTCACATACTGTATGCAGAAGTATTATTTTAAGCAACACATAAGTTGAGGAAACACTCGAGACAAATGTAATTGAAGTCAGATCGTGTTTTAGACGGGGCAGTGATATCATAAACCTGTTAATGTACGCATTCAAACACTTTTTCTTTTGCCAGCTGTATTCACCTTGCAGGTGCAGCTCTGTGGCTTTCATCCTGGATCAAGTGTTTAAGTCATGGATGTTTAAAGTTTAACTTCTTCATTTTTGACTAGTATTAAAGTTCACTTTTCATTCAGGAAGTATGACGCTGCGCTGTCAGTGCGCTTCTCCATGTTTGTGATTGGTCGAATGCTCCAAATACCACCCCTTTCATGTGAACGCGCACCTAACTAGATAGGAAACGGCTGGCTTGAGCGATCCACTTGATAACCAGCTTCGTAGAACAGTTTAGCGACAGCGCGTATGTTTTGGATTAGGCCAACCGGCTAACTCAAACATATCCAGGTTAGGTTGAACCAGGTTCGTAGTATAGGCCCCTGGTCTGGCAGATTATCAGGTAAATAAATAAAACAGCAAGTACATACAAAATGTAAGCCATATTTTCAGTTCGCACTCTGTGTTAGGAACTTGGTTACACAAGGATAAGGACTCAAATGCACAACCAGGGAGACAGAGATAAAGTATAAGTAATATACTTTTATTTGCCAAAAGGATATACAAAAAGAAAAAACACTCTTTGCGAGGTGACAAACATAAAGAGTTTCAATAAGGCTCAACTAAAAACGCTCACAACGTGAGGAACAAAACTTACAAATAGTTTTCAGGAGCATGAATCAGGTATGTGTCAAGAGAATCAAACACTGATGAGCAGAGTTCTGACATGAGGACAGAACAAGACGAACTGACACTGAACACTGGGAGACTGGGGAATTTAAACACTCAACAACAAGACACAGGTGAAAACAATCAGGGTGACACTGACTAGGGTGGGAGAACACATAAGGAAAGGGAGTCAAGGAACCTGAAATGAGACGTGACAAAAACAAAACATGCAGTGAAAAACAATACAACATAAACATGAAACATGACTGACTAACACTTTTGACGGTACACAACACTCTGACTTTAAGTGAAATAAATGTTAGAATCATATAGCAGAGCTTTATTGATATTTAATTGTATCTCATGTATTTTTCCAAATGAACCTTGGCAGAGAGCATAGTGTAGCTGAAGACAGTAAAACAGAGCACTAATACATCATCAAAGTATTGGCTTCTCGAAACAGCTGGACTCTATGGTCACATCTGGAAATGCCTTTGGCGGTTGGACTGCTCTCCCTGTCCTCTCTGGCAGCAAAGAGAATAGTATCCAGGCCGGTTTTATTGTATTTGTTCAGGATATCTATTTCTTCTTTCCTACAGTACGTGAAGCACCTCAGCACTTCAAAGAGAGCTACAGTCAACCTCTGCCGTTTCCCTCTCCACTGTTACAAAAATACACAAAGCCCTCAGGACAGAAAGCAGTTCAAGTTATTCCCTGCCAATGATAGCACGCATATTGTTGATTGATGTAAGAACATGTACTAGAAAACTCATAATTTTGTATTTTAATATAATACAAAAAATGGAGTGGCATTTCTTTGCTAATTGCATTGAATTGCTTAACGCTTATTCTCCAAATAACCAATACTTGCGAATATCACAACAACATTTTGTTCCACTGCTAGCATTTTCTACATTTATTCTGCTCTAACTTCATCAAGACTAACTTACAGAGACATACTGTACAGCAGTTCATTAGTCATCACTTAAGGTAACAAGGGGTAAACATGTATATGATATAGGTTTGGATCACAAAGAGACACAAGAGGAGGACTTGTTGAAAAGTTGTGCAAAACATTACATTACATGTTACTTACAATACAATCTGAGTTGGCAAAGCCTCTTTGCATAAAACCACATATGTTAGAAATGTTTAACCTTTTCTACACAAATAGTTGGCTCCATTGAGGATTATTTATGATGGCACCATCATTCTAACTGGATTTTTATCTTTAAATTAGGAAATATCTGTGTCATTTTGGTCAATTAAAGCATTGAAACCTCACTAGAGTAACCATTGTAAACCAATACTGATTTTCCTTTATTCAAGGAATACATTTGCCTGGCCATACGCTGTATACTGACACAAGAACAAGTGAGTAACAGCATGTTTTGACATCAAATCTAAACTCAGACTGACAGAATAGGGATAGCTTGGTCACATGGTGAGCCTGCATTCTGTGTAGTTTTGGTCTGACTCTGTGGTTTTTGTCCATATACTTTTAGCTTGCTTTAAAACTACCTCCTAACAAGTGATGACAAAGCAGTACTGCCACCAAACAAATTGGTTACTATTTTTATAAGATGCATGAAACGAAGCAGAGTTCGTTGAAAATGAAATGGTGCATCCACTAAGTTGTGTTTTGCTATCACACATAGAGTGGGCTAGTTAAGATGACAACTTTAGTGCTCATGCCATGTTGCTGCTACATAGGCATCTTTCATCGCGCAAAGATTATGGCTGCAATTAATGTTTTGAATGCTCTCAATTTTGTCTGCTTTAAAACATGATGGTTCCTGGTCTTGACAGTAAAGTCAAATCCACTGTTTTTCTCCCTAACCTTTAAGTGTGACATGTCTGATAGAAATGAATTATTCATTCAATTTGATCTGACCTTAATGTTAACAGAATATGTTTTTATAATTGACTTTATTCAGGCATATCCACTTCCTATAGAAGTAAGCTTTGATTGTGAGGTCACTGTTTTAACAACCGATAAAATGTGAACTTTGGAAGTGTGACGACCCCTGCCTTGTTATCTCTGGTGTGTGTATGTTCCTTTAAGGTTTTCCCTTTGGTCTATCAGCTGGGATTGAGGACACCTGGCGGCTGGAGTTAGCCGGATAAAGGACGGGGCCGGATCTCGCTCTCTCTCTCTCTCTGGCAGGAGGACGCAACGCGAAGAGCAGCAACGACCAGCTGACCTCTTGTTTCGTCGTTTGTTTCGCCTGCTTGTGTCCTTCAGCAGCAGTGAATAAACTATTTTCTATTCACGCCCTCGTTTTCTGTCGCGCGTTTGTTGTGGCTGAGAGCCAAGCCATGACAGAAGTTAATTGAAACTCCTTTCTATAAACAACTGCAATCCCCTAGACTAGAGGCAAATTCACTTTTTAAAGCTCCTGGTTTTATCTTGCCATAAAGAAAGGGGCACTTTATCCGATGCAAAGAGATATTTATGAACTTTCCATTTCTTACTGATTTATTAATATCTGAGTCTGTTCTCTAAATCCTCTTTTTCTTCTTAGTAATACTTGATTGTTCCTATATTTTACATTTTGATTTGGCCAGCTCACCAACATGGTCAACCATTTCAGCAGCAGCAGTGACTGTGTTAATCTTAAACTGTCATACCTCGATTTGCGTCAAACTAAGTCATAGAAAAACACATGATATTTATAACTCCAGGACTTGCAAATTAATCAGTGAAAAAAAGGAAGGTGTGTTTCCTGACTTTTTTTTTCTATCAAACGTCATTGTAATTGCACCAGACAGGCTGGAAGTGACATCATTTTTGCTCAGAGATCTATGGGAATAAGAATAATTGAGTATAGTGGGGACATTTTCTCTCAAAACTGGAGTTAAAGAAAATCCTCAAACATACCTAACAGCTGCTCGAATAAAACCCATGGGATATTCAACCTGGCTCTTAAGACTATTTTGATCACACTAAAATCAAGGCAAGCCAAACAGTGAGTATGAGCAACCTGAAGGTTCTCATTCCAAATGTGTTGATCCTCAATCAATATACTGCTCAAGATGTCCTCTGATGTGACTCTGGATGCGTAGGTTCAGCTTTGATGTTGTCTGCCAGCCTGGGCTTTGGCTGTGTGTCACCCTGCCAGCGCTCTCTGGGAGTCTGAAACATGGATCTGTCTGTCTGGGCCACCGACTGATGGATGTAATCTCCTCTCAAGCACACTGTCAGTTGGTTTCCTCATTAAAGGAACATTCATCTTTTTTATTTAACTTAATTTTTTTTTCGTTTTATGTTTATTTTCATGGCTCTGTTGTTTAAGTTATATTGATAAGCATTTTTTTGCGGAGGGAGGGAGGGGGAGTGTAGTGAGTGTACTGTGGTACTGTGATATCACAATATAAATGAAATGGCATAGATTACTGTGTACACTATAATGAAATAAAAAGACTTGTAAAAAAAAAAAAAAAAAGGAACATTCATCTGAAGTCAGTCTGGACAGGTTTTGTCTCTTCAAAAGTGGAACATTGCAAACAGATATATAGGAGACCCAAATGAACTGTTCTAGCACAAAACTCTTATAATGATATTTGATAGAGAAAGGTCTTCAGCAAGGTTTATTGAGATGTGCGATGTGACTGGTAGACGAGTATTTTCCCAAATGGACTTCAGATTTTAAAATATTTTTTCAGATGAACTTAAAATGACTGAATTAAGTTTTAAAAATGTATTTGATAGCAACTCTTGTCACCACGGCTGCATGTAAGTGGATATCAGAATGGTGGATTGGCACAATAATGTTCTTTCTCACACTAACAGTTATCACTGAACTCTTATATCATCTAAACATGACCATGATCTCTACGTACTTAAAACAAGTGGTTTATAACCTTAAAGACAATCAATATTTCTCCATTACCAATCGATCCAATGACTGTGTATACTCTGAAGGACGTCTTGTGTTGTTGTTACAAACCCAAAGGTCACCAAACCGCTGTCTTCAACAGCTCTATGGAGTGATTTATTGTAACTAATTGTTTAGGTTCTAGGGCTCCTGACTTTAGCATCGGGTGAGCATAATGGAGCACTTAGCCGCTAAAGTCCACAATGCTATATTTCCCTCAGGAGTTAGAGATCAAACCACGTTAACAGTTACTAAAAGGGAAGTGAATAGAAAGGAGTTTAAACTTTTCAAAGGGAAGTGAATACTGAACTTGCATTCACAAGAAGGCAATAAACATGGCTTCAAATGAAGTGTGTTCTATTTAATGATATAAGGGGATAACACGTCACTTAGTGTTATTTATTTAACACAGATTTGACTAATTTGTTGCAGCCATCTGCTGATATTTTAGGAGTATTTTGATAACATTATTGAAAATATATGAGCTTTCAAGATGCCTTTTTTTCTAATGCATGATACATTAATTAATGAGATCTAAATTGTGTCTTTCAAAAGCGTTATTAGGATTTGAACAGTTTACTACTCACTACCAACACTTTTTGTGCTGTGGTGGATTCAGGTTCTGTTTGTTTTATAAGTTTGATTATCTGACAGCATAGCGCATGAATATAACTTTCCACACACAAAGCTGAGCAAGAGTCACCCACGTTCAAACTTTAGCTTAATCACTAGCCTATACGGTATTTGCCTTGGGTCAAGGATCCACATTTAAACTGTTAAATTCTGACCCCAGCTAAAATGTTCTGTTGCTCTGGAAATAACTGAGGTCATCACCTCACCAAAAGGCACACTTCATAGACTTTAATGAACTAATAACATTCAATGTATGTGCTGTTACAAAAGCCACTGTAAAATTAATTGACACACTGACTCACATACTGAACCGGAATATTAAATAATTGAATATAAATTAACCCTAAATCTGGCCAAAATGTGGGTTGTCTTAGTTAGTTAGTGGAAATCTTTGTTCAAACCCATTCAAATGACCACAGGCTAAATATCTCAGCTCATAGGAGGTATTATTGAGATGTTGTACTTTAGAGGAGAACGTAAGCTATGGAGGATAAAGGGACATAGAAAGGCAGCACATGTCTTTATATTGACTTGCAGCCCAGCAATGTAATTACAAAGCACAATGTTCTTCCGTGGAGAGGAAGAGGTGGAAAGGGAGACAGGTGTTAGCTGCATGGCAATTATCCCTCTGCTGCCTCTCTAAGGTAAGTGACACGGACGGCATTTCTCAGTACTTGGGGACCATTCCCTGACGTTTGAACTAGTTTGAGTTCTGATGCCGCTGTCAGCTCTCCGTGCCGGGATTCCACCCTCCGTTCACAAACTGAATAGCTAATACCGGTGTGGTATGTGTGTGCGCATACCTATGAGCGTTAGTGTGCGAGCGGCATCTTTGGAGTCAAGGAAAGTAGGGCTTTTGTCCACAGCTTATTACTCAGAGTTCACAGCAGCTAGACATATCTGGCATTCAGGTACTCCACTAATGAAGTGCCTTGTCAGTGAGTGTACTGTATGTCTGGTATCACATTTAATAGTACTTTCACAAACCATTGGATTGGAAAGTGTTTACAGACACTCTGGTGCACACGTCTGTTTAAATGCCCATAAAGTAAGTCCAGTCATTGTCATATAAGGGCTGCATAATACAAATAAATAAAATAAAAAACATGTTTTCATGCTTTATTAGATGCATCTGTCTAACAACAACAAAGATGTTGACAAATGACTGTTATTACAAATGCCATATTATCCTACAAAACACCCACATCATTTCGAGGGACATTCAATTATTGGAGCAGCTTCGTGGAATAGATGACAGCATAATTTTCATGCTGCGTTATGATTGCACCATAGTTACCTCACCAAATTATGTTTGTATCATATTTATTCTCTCGTCAAACCCACACTAGACAACCTATATACTCAGTTGCCAATGGTAAGGTAAAAACCTGTTTATCCAACAACGAGAAAAATACAGCTTCTGGCCAAAAGAGGAAATAAAAAGTTGTTTTGTCTTTTCCTCAAAGTAGCTTCCGGACAGAAATTACATCTCTTAATGCCTTAGCGGGAGACTTCCAGGGGCTGTGAGAGGCATGCGGCCCCACCTGTAATAACCGTAATGGGCACAAAGTGATGTTTACGTTCTCCTGTCAGCTCTGACACGTGTTAGGCTCAGTGCTCTCCAAAATGAATGAGTCGCCCAAGGCCTGCTCCTGGATAGCGGTGATCTCGCACTCACGAGACAAATCTGTGTCGTGTGCACACCGGTGTGTCTGCGTGTTGCTGTGATGTGTTTTAGCGCTCCAGGGCTTGTTATTTTTTCAGCGCAAACAGGAACTTGAGAAAGTCAGGATGTTTCCCAAAAGTACACCAAATATAAATGCATGTAGGGAAATCATTAAAAAGGAAGTGTTGACAAGTATACCATATGCCTTATGGGGCGGCAGGGGGCTTGTTTGTACAAGCAAGACGAGGGATATGAGCACATAGCAGCGAGCAAGTCTGCTCTAATTTGATGCAACACTGTTAATGAACATCTTGCTGCTGGATGTTGACGAGGGAAGTGATCAGAGGTTTCAAGGAATGGATTGATGCTTCTATGTTTCTATCGATGGATACACAGATAGATGGGTAGAGTAACAGGTGACTGAATGACTGACGGAGACATACTCGAGGGGTTGATGATGGATGGATATTTTTCTTGTGTTATATTTGTTGTGTTATATCTGTAAGTGTACTGACAGGCTGTGCTGCATCTTTGCCTCTGCACCTGGCATACATGCTGCGCCGACAGCTGTTCATTCACCCTCATCTGCTTCTGACACAAGATATACGAGCAAAAGCTAACCCCACAAATGACTATAAATTAAACTGAGTTACACCCGGTTTAGATGAACGTTTCTGCCTGGCTCAGATCTATTATGTCAGATTATGTTGCCGACAACAACACAGACGCAACAGGTGCTATATTGTGATATTTGAATGCCTCCACAGTGCTTGATCCTAATGCCAAATGAGTGTGAATGTCAAAGCACAGAGCAAATCATAATATGAACACAATACATACATGTGCATACACTTTTAATTGATGGAAGGATATTGGCACTAAGCACAGGCATGCAGTGCAAAGCCATAGGCATTCCTTCAGGATGCCTAAGGCTTTGCAAGAGTCTCTAACTATATACAGTTGCAAGAAAAAGTATGTGAACCCTTTGGATCCTCCACACATAGCGTCGTGTGTTCCTTCCAAACAACTCAACTTTGGTTTCATCCGTCCACAGAATATGTTGCCAGTAGTGCTGTGGAACATCCAGGTGCTCTTTGCAAACTTCAAACGTGCAGCAATGTTTTTTCTGGACAGCAGTGGCTTCCTCCGTGGTGTCCTCCCATGAACTCCATTCTTGTTCAGTGTTTTACGTATCGTAGATTCGTCAACAGAGATGTTAGCAGCATGTGCCAGAGATTTCTTTAAGTCTCTCGCTGACACTCTAGGACTCTTCTTCACCTCATTGAGCATTCTGCGCTGTGCTCTTGCAGTCATCTTTACAGGACGGCCACTCCTCGGGAGAGTAGCAACAGTGCTGAACTTTCTCCATTTATAGACAACTTGTCTTACCGTGGACTGATGAACATCAAGGCTTTCAGAGATACTTTTGTAACCCTTTCCAGCTTTATGCAAGTCAACAGTTCTTAATGGTAGGTCTTCTGAGAGCTCTTTTGAGCGAGGCATGGTTCACATCTGGCAATGCTTCTTAAGAATAGCAAGACGTCTCATTGATTGGACTCCAGGTTGGCTGACTCCTGACTCCAATTAGCTCTTGAAGAAGTCTTTAGCCTCGGGGTTCACATACTGTTTCCACCCTGCACTGTGAATGTTTACGTGGTGTGTTCAATAAAAACATATCATTGTTTGTGTGGTATTAGTTTAAGCAGACTGTGTTTGTCTATTGTTGTGACTTAGATGAAGATCAGAACACATTTTATGACCAACTTATGCAGAGATCCAGGTCATTCCAAAGGGTTCACAGGTATCAGGATATCACAATGTTCAATACAAAAAAGGAATTATGCAACCTTCTCCATACAACCATACTATACCAACTCCAAAGAGTGCTTCAACAATTTAGCATTACACCATAATGAGAGTTACCAATCAAGGCACTAGATCCAAGGATTTTGTCTTGTGACAGCCTCTTGTGAGAGCAGGGCCTGTGTGTGTGTGTGTGTGTGTGTGTGTGTGTGTGTGTGTGTGTGTGTGTGTGTGTGTGTGTGTGTGTGTGTGTGTGTGTGTGTGTGTGTGTGTGTGTGTGTGTGTGTGTGTGTGTGTGTGTGTGTGTGTGTGTGTGTGTGTGTGTGTGTGTGTGTGTGTGTGTGTGTGTGTGTGTGTCATGTTGATGAGTGTTCCCCCACAGGTCTTGTTAGGCATGGCTTCCTTATCCTGGGACCACCTGGCCGGGCTCCCTGTGGCCTTTAAAGCTGGCCGTCTCTTTCTCTCTCCCATTGGACCGCCACCTTGTTTTTTGCTTGGTTCCAGACATGCTATTAGTTTAGTTTCTACGTCCTATAACATTCTCCACTCATTACACGCACACACATCCATCAGCTGACAATACTGATAAACACACTCCTTTTATAGCATGCTTTAAGTAATTTGTTTTCTGTTATAATAAATTGGCTCCAACAGGATTGTTGACATCCTGGTGGATTCATCTTCTTATTACAGACACATGCATTTCCTAACATTCGGTCTATATGCTGTAAAATGTATTATCTCTTCGATTTACACACGGCATCGATTGCACGTCTGTCCGTCCTGGGAGAGGGATCCCTCCTCTGTTGCTCTCCCTGAGCTTTCTCCCATTTTTCCCTTTAAACTGTGGGTTTTCTCTGGAAGTGTTTCCTTGTACGATGTGAGGGTCTAAGGAGGACAGAGGGTCTAAGGACAGAGGGTGTCATATTGTCATACTGATATTCTGTACACACTGTGAAGACCACTGAGACAAATGTAACATTTGTGATATTGGGTTATATAATACACATTGATTGATTGGCACCGTTTTTAATTGAATCCTGCCTGTCCCTCGTTCTTTTTTTTGGTTCATGAACCAGGTCATGAAAATCTTTATATCATTCTACACATTCTTCTTCCTTTTCCCGCAACTGCATGGACATTGTATACACATGTGGCAATTAAGGCTTTTAAACAAATAGTCTTACTTTGTACAGGGTTGAAAGATTAGTATTGTTCCAATATAGTAAACTCTGAACAAAGATAATTAAAAAGAAAAGGGGAATTCCAGTTTATTAACAAGACAACACCATAAACTATAATAGGGTGAGTTCAGTGTTGTGCAGGTAATTTGTAGAGCTTGTTAAGTATCCACTAATGCCCATACAAATCATATTTAAGACTAATTTCATTGCACATAAACCTGGATATTAAAAAAAGAAAGAAAAACTGTATACCTCTCTAGAAACACAAACAATCTGTTTAGAGTAAAGCAAAGACAAAACACCATCATTTTAAAACCACCTCTGCAAAGGTAAAGCCAACTACTGTGTAAGCTGGCAGTTATTCATTATGAGGGGCTGTACTTCGTGTTGCCTCTTGTGTAAAGCTCTCCCAGTATTAACATTACAATAAACAAACAGCTTCTCAAGTTTATGGTCCTGGGTATTCAGCACAATACCGCATACTTACAAATATACGGTTGTTATTTGGCAGGAAATCTAAGAAACTACTCCCTGTTGACAGCTGAATTGCACTTGCATGTTTGAGGCACTTTTGCTGCCAATACATATCAATTAAAGATAATTACAGTAAAAAATATGGAGTAGGTACTCTCTTTTGGTCCAAAAAGATTCCTCCTTACAAGACTCACTATCACTAGGCATCTTGACTGCTGTGTTTGTCTTTGCTTAGTATCTGAAATATCCTGTGCAGCAAATGTTCATGATATTCTGGCATGTAATAAGTATTGATAATGTGTATGTGTGTGTGTGCGTGTGTGCGTGTGTGCGTGCGTGCGTGCGTGCGTGCGTGCGTGTGTGTGTGTGTGTGTCTGTGTAGTCACCAATTTGCATTCATCAACAATAAAACCGAGTAAGTGAGGCTGACTGGTTCAGATTAAATGTCAACTGTGGATAGCAGGGCTTCAAGCATGCCTATGAGGATCTTTTAACAATGTTAAAACAGTGTAAGTCTCTATCGTTCCCCATTGCAGTCTCTATCATGACTTTCCCCCGCTCCTCCCAATAATCCCCCCCTCTCTTTCTCTTCCTATCACTCCCCTTTGTAGTCTTAATCATCCCTCTTCTCTGGTGAATTAGAGTACTCATTCCTTTCCTCGGGCTCCCTCCTCCCCTCGTTGTGATGTTGGGGCTGTAGCTTGTGGACCCATCGGAATTAACACAACATCCTTCCATCTATCTAGCCACAGGCCAGCCCTTATCCCCATTAGACAGGATTTAGGGGAAAGATGCTGCCAACAAACTAATGTTCCGCCCGCCCACGGACACAACAACACATTCACATGGACATATGCGCGTGCATACCTATGGTGCATACACAGAAACAAATTAATAAAAGCACAAGAACACACAAGTGGATACTAAACTTTTTAACAACCTGACTCAGAACGAGCTCTTGTTTTTTTTATATTTTATGAACACATTTGATAAACATGATTCAACTGATAATCTAGTTGTGCTCTAATTCTGATAATGTGTTTGTTTTCCTAATATGTTGTTTGCATTGGTGAGCCAGCATTATTAGTTATCATTTTGAATTCAATTTGAGGGTTCAATGAGCCGTGGTTAAATCCAAAGAGTGGACATTTTAATAAGTGTTTGAATTGTTATGGAAATACTATTATCATAGTTTCAGTCTCTGCTGAGCACGCGTTTAAAGAGCAAACAGTTCCATTATTATTGTTTTTGCTGAATTCCAACTTGCTGGTACCTTTAATCAAAAAGTACTGGACAAATAAAGTTGTTATTTCTTAGAGAACAAGCATGAAATAGCCAACATTCAAGTATCTAACATGAACATCTCTTATATTGTATATGTTGCCATTGGCTCTGAATTTGACATCAGTCAAACTTTATTATTTGCAAGCTAGTTTTGAACAAACAAATAAACAGTGGAAGACAGGGACTGCTTGTGGAGAGGGTTCATTTCTCTCTCCCTCTCTCTTTCTCCCTCACAAACAAACATACACTGACAAGAGATTAAAGTATTAAGTGTTTTCCTCTACGAGTGCCAGACTTAGAAAACGACGACCCCGTTTGTTCTCAAAATATGCCAAATAAAAGTTAGATGAATAGGAATAGAAGAACCACTCTTGTTTGTCTCAACTTCTTACGCCACACAACTTATTTGTATCCCCACACCACCCAGCTACACACCAACCCCAATGCCTGACAAGAATGTCAATATTGGAAAATAGTACAGTTCCAGTTAGATAAAAGACAAAGTTACGACAAATAAACTGCTTGATGTGTGGTAAGGGTTAAGCAATGCAAAATCTGGTCTCCAGCATTAAAGGTCTCATACTGTATGATACATCGTTAATCCTCCTCATTCTGCCCATGTCATTCCTGACGCATTTAAATAAGTTTGTCACAATGAGATTAGATATTTCTTTCATTCACTGGCCTCTCTCCTCTAATCAGTGCTCAATTAAACCACGAAGTGTAGGGTGCATGCTCCTTTCACTTCAGAGTACAATTTATGTGCATCACAAAGAAAAGGAAGTTCTCCTCAGGGGTGACTACAAAGTGTTGGCAGTGTGGAGCCTGTGAGGACAAGAGGAGGATGTGATGGAGAGGGGGGGGGGAGGTGAAGAAGTGACTGTTTCAATGTCAATCTGTCAATCAGCCTTCAGGCAGGGTAAACGGTGGAGGATAAAGGGAGATGGAAAGGTGTAACAGTCAAGATAAGTACAAAGCAAAGTGCTAGGAACTGAAGGAAGGAGGAGGAGACGAAGAACAACTGTGGGCAAGAAATAAGTGAAATGAAAGGCAACAAACAAAACAACTAACAATGGAGGGCTTTGATTACAAAGGATTGTTACCAAGTGTGTAGGGGTTCAAATATGTATGTAACAAGTTAGCAAAGATAGAAGGAAGCAGAAAACAGAACTCTTGTTGTTGGTGATCAAGCGAACTCCACCCAGAAACAGTGGTGGGCTAGATGCTGGAGAAATCTGTGTGTGGGCTGATTGTGCAACTTCTAAGAGGGCCAACTGTCTATCGACCCTTTGCAGGCACTAGTGTACCGACAGTGTTACGGTATGATTACATAAGGAATCCTAAGTGTTTCCCAAACACTGTTTACTGAGACGTTTGCCGAACGAATACATGACTCTCCATTTAGAACATATTTTCAGCAAACAGATGGAAAGTGTGTTTTAGTTTGGGGAAAAGGCATTATGAGATGGCCACATGCCACAACAGATACACACAAACCCCATGGGTTGACTACTGAGCAAATTTAGAAAGGCAGGGCAAAAGGCAGGAAGCAATTAGCCTACATGCTCTAAATGTTGACCAGGGATGAAGTAGTTTCACCAAACAGACATCTCTAATGATACGGAGAGAGAGAAGGGAAGAGGACTGAATGCAGTGACCTCCTCTCTCCCCTCATATCATTTCAGAGATCTGCTGTGCCAAGAGTTGAATAAATATGAGTTTATCTAATATCAAATTACATCTGGTGTCACTACATTACTCTAACTCACAAACCCCAAAACACCCATGTTCAAGACAAATATTCAATTTGAAACCGGAGGGATTACGCTGGAATAGCTTGTTCTGGTCTAATATATTTACATATACTGAAACAATGTGGGTGAAACACACTTTCAGTGGATTGAGTTACGTAAACACTTTTTATATTCCCCTATATATATATATTCCAGACACAAACATTGCATTTCAGTCTTTTTCTAAACCAGAGCCCTTGTTTTTGAAGTGACTTTTGAAATTGATTCAAATAATAGTGAAAGGCACACAATAACAAAAGCTGGGGGCAAGTGGTGAAACAAAGTCGTCCACTTTTGGGACACTCATGTTTTCCATTTTCTTTTGATATGCTAAGTCTATTATGGAAACATGCTTTTGGGGACTTTGCTCTATTTGACTTTTGATTTGGCATTTAATACATCTGATAGAGAAACATATATTTCAGCTTTTCTGGACTACCTGGCGTTCCCTATATTCATTCAGTTAATTCTGGGTCATTTTCGTTTGTACCTTGAATTAATTAGCATTTAGGCCTTCATTGATTTTACATACAAACCATGAATAATGTGTCTTTCAAGCCACTTACTTGCACACATTATTACTCTTTGCTTGGTATTGGTCAATTACCTTTCATGACCATTGATTTGAAGCTTCCACGAAAGTGCCCTTTGTGTTACAAGCTGGACCAGAGTGCTTAACATGAAATGCCACAAATTCAAGGATTAGTGTGTAGGGCGCGGGCTGAGGGGCCGGTTTGGGACCTGATGTTCAGGATCATATTGAGTATGTGCCAGAAAATAACTGTTCAAATGAAAATATTTAAAAGCTTAACAGGCAAGGCTCCTACAACCTTGCACCAATGAAGTTACACCAATACTTAAATCAAAGTTTTTAAAATAGATAATACCTAACATAACATTCCTTCTTAAATATTTAAAGATATTTAGAGAAAAGGCCTGAAGCTATAATTAAAAGTGTTTGATGCGTAATTCATTTGGCTCTCGTTACTTCACAGTTCATCTGGGACACATTTACAAATACATGTCTCATGCCGATAAATATGCAATCCAACAACAAAAGTTTGCTTCAATCCTTTATAGGAGAACATGGTAAAATATTGTAGATATATGTAGATATTTTGGCCACATACCAGGATATTTGCAGGATAAATGACTCCGCTTCATGTTGGGTGGTTCTTTTTAAATAAACTGGATTTTACTGGAAAATAGACAACAGAGCTTAATAATAAAGACATTTTGACATATTTCGAAATACTGTTTGAAATAACCTTTCACTACTTTTATGTACAGTATAGACCCAGGCCAATTTTACATTGCACAAGTGACAATGCCTTGCCTCAAGAGTAAGCTATGGTCCTTGGTATTCCCAACGATGTCGGTTTGTTTTCCTCCACAATGAAACTATATTCGTAGCTGCAGCACCTTCTGCTTTATATTCACAACCCTATGCAGGCTCATGGTGCTTTTAAAGGTGACATCTTCAAAGAGAAAATTCTCTCACACAAATTCCAGCTCCGCTAAATGCCACAGACACCATACCTTCTTCTACGCATCCCTTATTGACACTGAATGGCAGGACAAAGTTTCCATTTAAGTTTAAGGTTGTTCCTTCAAAAGAAATGTAACAATGGCGAGTTGACTTTTGGGAAATAAAGAAAATGATTGTGTTCAAAATTCTGAAGAATAAAGGTTTCTTTATTTCTTTGTTATTACACCTTTAAGGTTATCCATGTAGTCCAGAAAACTGTTTCATTGTAATACCTGTTACTGTGTATATTGCTCTACAGTGTTCAAGTCAACGCATGAGGATCAGGTTGCCCTGCAGTACATGTGCATCCAATGAAGAGCATCAAGCCCTCCGTGCATTGCTGAGTTAATTGCAGACATAAATTAAGTCGTGAAAAACACAGCGAAGGTTCCAGCAGATGCAAACTTCCTTTGTGTGGTTTCTCCACCACTCAACCCAGCGGCATGTTCTTATGTGTGTGAGTGTGTGTGTTTATGTGCGTCTTTGTCAGCACTCGCAGCAAGCAACATTATTAAGTGATGGTGGGATGGAGGGCACGTCAGCTAGGCGATGGAAAACAGCTGTTCAATTTCACACTTCCTCTCTCACCGTCTCTCTATCAACACTCCCTTTACCTCCCTGCTCCCTGGCAACTGCCCTCCAACGCCAAAGCTGTCCAAAACCTCTGCCCTCTCTGAATAATAATGACACTCTCTCACGGCAGCCTCCTTGGTCTTTCAAACTGACTAGGGGAGACACACAAATAGTAAACACACACACAAACGTACAAATGCAGCTTGTTCTGACCCGGACCACTGGGCTGAGTCAACATTTCAATTATTCATCACAACTTTCCAACAACACACAGGGGCCGTCTAGCAGAGGGATCGAGTGTGTGTTAGCCACAATAACAACAGTGATGAGTTCTTGTTACTCGGCTCAGCGTCTTTCTGCTAATACAACACATCGCACATCCAATACCATGGGGCTGAAAGCCATTGCTGTTACTCATTCAGGAGCGCTCTTTCCCCTGTTCCTTGTCTCTTTCTATATGTTTTCTAACACACACACACACACACACACACACACACACACACACACACACACACACACACACACACACACACACACACACACACACACACACACACACACACACACACACACACACACACACACACACACACACACACACACACACACACACACACACACACACACACACACACACACACACACACACACACACACACACACACACACACACACACACACACACACACACACCACACACACCAATTCTGCAGACAACAAAAGTCTATCAATAAATGAAGTTCAGGTGAGGAACAGATCCTTTTTTCAGCAACATACATGTGCATCCAGGTAAAACACATGTTTGTCCTAAAATCAAATTACCTTAATTTTGATAAAGAAGTTAAACAAAATAATATTACCAAGAAAAATGTAATGTTGCGTTGATGTTCTGTTCACTATTCCATTAACAACTTGCACAGTTCAGTGACTGTTAGAAAATGCTATCACTCCCGCCTCAGGGTATTTATATAAGAAGCTGCGTACATCCAAAAGTGTAACGCACCTGTCGGTTGTGATTTTCTGACATCTACAGGGTGTGACTGTCACATCACCCATTGACTGCCTCTGATATTAATCATTCATCCATCAACACTCATATTTTACAATGTCAGTGACACTTAAAGTCTCGTTATATTTTGCATTTCTTTCTGCGTCTTTCGTGACATTTCTGTGAATGAAACTGCTCATGATTGGGTGGTTTTCATCAGGTGCAAAAGAGTGATTTATGACTTATGGTGCAGCGAGGAAGGTTTGCTGAATTCTACCTAGATCACTCTTACGAGCAAACCTCGAAGAAAAACTGATTAGGGATAATATTACAAAAATCAACTCTTTCTTACTCTCAAAGACACGCCCTCACACCAAACCTAACTGCTGCTTCCTGTGCCCAGATCGTGGTATGTTCTCATCTTAAAATGGGGAAAGCAGAGCAACACACACAGCGGCATTTACCAGTAACCTCATTTACCTCCACTTGACCTGCCTTCAATTGCTACTCTCTGCAGCTGATGCAACAGATAAGCAACATCACAAGCACATTGACACCCAGGCCAGCTAAATTGTCTCCACTTAAATGGATTAAAAAAAGGTTTTTGCCCCAGAGGCAGCACATCTAACCTGCTTTGAGGATAGGCAATGTGAGGGAAAGAAAGAAAAAAAGGGAGGTAGAGATATATAGAAAGACTAACTGACATGTATTGCTCATCTCTAACATCATGATGTATTCATTTTAGCTTTGAGAAAAGCCTGGCTCCAAGATATGAGCTCAGATTCCATGTCCAATTTCCAGCTCGCCTTGAGAGAAATGCAGAGTGCATGACTGTTGAAAGTGATCAGGCTCCATTCAGTCTTGGATGAAAAAATGTCATTATGCTTTACACATCAGGAAGAGTTTGAGGTTATTGATTGGACTATTACGGAGGCACCCGCTTTGTCCATTAGGCTGTTCAAAATAAAGACATCAAAGGATTTCAAGTGTACTTTAAACCAATAACAGTGTTTAAGGTATGATAATGTCAGAATCATAATAGAGATTTAGAGTTAGTCCTCATAAAAGCAGGAAGTGAGTCTGCACTTTTTAATGTTCCCTTCTCCATATTTCACAAAAATGTTGTTTTATCCAAACAGGGATGTTTTAATTAAATAAGGCCAGCGGTTAATACATGGCTGAAAGGTTTACCCTTCTGAAGTGAATGATGTTCTCACATAAAGTGCATTTGTGATTATTGCCTTCCGTTCCAACATAAAATAGTTGGCAAGCATGCTTTCAGTCTCCAAAGGACGTATTATTCCACCCATACCATCTGTCCTTTGTGACATTGCTCCTCCAGGACACATTCGGGTTCCTCTTAGGAGAGCTGAACCAGACTGAACTCTTGTCAAGTAGCAACAGCAGGGAGTGAACTACTTTTGCAAAGCAAGAGGGGTTGATTTGATTGGAACAAATTGCCAATAGCCCCTTAATGAGGATGATTTTCTGCAAATCCCACTAAGTTCTCTAATGCAGCATGATTGCCTTTGTCTCCCGCACCAGTCATTTACAAATTGTGTGGAACATATAGTTATTTCCATTAAATGAGGATAAAGAACAAACAAAGACCCCTCACTGATCTTCTTCTTGTTCTTTCTTAAGGACATGTTGATCAAGAGAGTTTCACCATGTGTTGCCGTCATGCCTACCAGACAGTGTGGTCACACCTAACGTCTTTTTAAAGATATACTTTGAGACGCTATGTCACACCCAGAATTCAACCAAACTCTCCCCAGAGAGACGTATGCCATCTATGACAGCAGAATTACATCAGCTGAGGATCTCTTTGTAATGTCTGTAGTAGAGAGTCTGGCTGCTCTTTTTCCCGTTTGATTTATTCACTTTTATCTTTTTTGAGGGAGCCGTAGAATCTATAACACTGAATGCACTGCAGATATGAAAGTAACCATGTCTTTGCAGGAGAAACAAAAGGCAGACTAATCCAATAATATGATTTCAAACAGTTATTTTGTGTTTTCAAGAAAATAGTTCAAACGTCCCCCCTGCAAAGCTTGACCTCTTAACCAACATGCTGCCAACGCCGCAACTCTTTGCTGAACATTGTTCGTTTTGTGGGCTGCAACAACTTCTTCTGGAAAGTTGACAACGCAAAGAAAGAACAAAACATTTTAGAAGAACATGTATAGATTTATCAAATTATTTTCAAGCAAAGGAACTACAGCAATACATGGAAAGCAGCATTGGAAACTTGTTTCTGTTTCTAAATGTGCACAGTCATGCTTCAGGGCTGATGCAACTTTTCAAAAAGCCAATGCTAGTTTGTCATTTAAGCCCCTGTCACACTGTCCCGAAATTGATACCGATGGACACACGATAAAGGAAATGTTCAAATTCGGCTGTGATGGTAGCAACATCGGGCCATTCGTGAGGGCATCTAAGCCATCGTATGACCGCCGGTGGAGTTTCTCAGGCTCTGGCAGCAACTTCGTGAGCGGCAACTTCGTAAGGCACTCGTGAGGGCATCTTGTCATATCGTGTTATCATCGGTGCATTCACCCTCACTCTGATCGGGGCGAATGCCCGATGGCACCGAGGATAACAAGATGCCCTCACGATGGCCTCACGATGGCCTTACGAAGGGCAAAATGGACACACGAATTCAACACGAAAATGAACCTTCGCAAGGTCCTTCGGCAATTTTTTGGCATGCCAAAGATTTTGCCACCGCTCACGAAGTTGCTGCCGGAGCCTGAGAAACTCCACCAGCGGTCATACGAAGGCTTAAGATGCCCTCACGAATGGCCCGATGTTGCTACCATCACAGCCGAATTTGAACATTTCCTTTGTCCATCGGGTTGTTTTATTGCACAACAAAATCATGTACACAACCCAATTTGTGTTCTGTGAAACTAAAAAGGATATAATATATTATTTGGAAGGCGAGTTGACAGAAAGTTGTTGTTGCTATGGAAACAACATGACGGAGAAAACTTTATATCTTCTACATATGACGGATAAAGTAAAGAACAAAGTCTGAACATATCAGTACAGTATCATAGTACTTTAACATAATTGTTTGTGTTACTTTCGTTGCAGTTGTATGTCTTAAATGTAATGTAAATGTTGCCTTCGTGTGTGGTTCGGGGCCATCTTCGTGCGAAATTCACAATTCCATATTCGTGTGTCCATCGGGTGTCAATGTCGGGACAGTGTGACAGGGGCTTTACAGCAATACACCAGCTTCACTGAGTTACAAGTCCATTGAGTGGTTTCAATCCCATTTGACTTAATGGACTAGAAGTTCAAACAGGATTTGAAAACCTGATAAATAATTGCATTTGCATATAATAAACAAGCAATTACAAAAACATTAAACACTGTATTCGAGGTTGTACTGTTTACTTACATTGATCAGTGACAACACACAGCATTGAGATGAATACATAATGTATTACAACAAATCAAATAATTGCCACATTTCAATTGAACAGTTCTGCTGGTAGAGCTTATCCTTTGAGCTACCATTTAGATAAAACCCAAATGGAAGCGTATCATTGTGTAATTAGATTACATTTCTTTACTGAAGAAATCAAATATTCCTATACACATCGACAAATACCAAGCAGCAGCATGAGTCACTGTCTTATGCTCAAAGAGCAAATTAGTCTTCACTGGTATTGGTTATAAAACCTGCCATTATGCACAACCAAACATTATGCAGAGGGAACACTCCTTTCAACAATATATTACAGCTTGAATCTTGGTTTTCAAGTATAAAACCATAATATTTATAATATTCACAAACTCCGTGTCTCTTTTCATGCCATAAAACCATGACTTTCCAATATTGCAAGTCAACATGTGGTAAGTCACTCAGATTTAATAACATTATTAAATTCTTTGGAGTTGTAGAACCTATAAACCGAGACTAAAAGAGAGAATGACTTAAATAATTGACTATGAAAAACACAAGACAAAATGGTGTCACATAAAGGACATGGTAACATCAAAGAGAAGGATTCATATATATTCCTGCAGGCGTATTGCATCTAACTGAAAAACAAAGATAACATATTATTGCTGGAGGATGCTGAACTGTGGCTGTGGTACAAAAATGGCTCCATAAAACAGTCTTTAAAGCCATTATGCTTACTGACACCAGTCTTCTTTTGTGAATGCATCAATTTCAACACATGGGCTTCCAGTATATTCAGTTAAACCCTCTGTGCAAGGAGCTTTGAAGAATCAAAATGAACATCATGCATGTATGTCACAACATCCTTAATATTAGAAATCGGGATGTTTTTAACCGCCTAATTTAGCAATGTATGCAGAAATTACAATTCAGTTTAATCAAAAACAAATCTCTGGTTTCCTGCTTTGAGCACAACAAAAAGAAAACACATTTTGTCTGCCATCTCTTTCTTCCCCTAACACATGGTAAATGGGATCTTTTTCAGTTTTCTAGTTTGACAGAGCACTGCACAACCCAGTGGGAAAGAACATCTCAAAATGTGTTGAGAAATGTACGGGTGGCATGTAATTCAGCGTGGGACTTTACGCCGCACAGCTCCACGCAGCTAAGCTCCCTCTAGCCAGTGACAGCGAGAGTTCAGTGTTTGTCACTACGACTGGGTTTGTAATCCACAGGCTAAATTAAACTTAAGTACGGCAGGCACCCAGGATGTGAATGAGCTCCATTGTACAGCGGGTCATTATCACCATGGCCCTGCAGGCACATCACTCGGCTGGCACGCGGATCAAGGCATGCCAATAGCTATGCAGAGAAACGTGGCAGACGCATACTTGCACACACGCATACAGTACTTGTTGGCTCAATGTGCAGCAGTGGACAATAGTTTGAAATACTTCAACTGCTTCCACCAGCTCTCACTCACTCATGCATATTTGAAATATACTATGACATCCACACTTCTGATGCTCTCTTTATGATTGTAGTCAGCTGCAGCAGCCAGGTTTTCTTTTGCCGTCCAATGATGTCAAAACATGTCAGGGAGAGTATGGCTGAGATGCTTTTTTTGTTTTTCCTTCTCTGCCTCTAGGGAAGCATCATACCCTTCAGTAAACAGTCTGACAGACTTAATAGTGTCCCAATATATAGTTAGAGAACACGCTGTGCATTATTTCACAGTCAGAGTCGTAGGCTACTAGCAGAGTAAACCTGGCCACCTTGTGACCATTACATTTCATTACTTTTGGTATATTCTATTCAGGCTGTGGCTTTACTTATCTTTACACAAACCCTACCTAAATTATGTGAGCTGTTCAACTATTCATGTATGCAGTACTGCACAATCATTCAGTACAATACGCTGAGAGATAAACCTGATGAAAGCACAATAGCAGCAGCCGACTGAAAGAAGGCTCTAGTGTGCACTTTATGAACTAACAGAAATATTTATTTGAATCTAGAGACTTTCAAAAGCTGCATCATACAAGTCTTAGAATCCATTCAAGATGGCAGCAAAAGTAAAGAGTAATACAGTACGATAACAATAAATCAAAAACAGTACTGCCTGCACACTGATGCCTCCACATTGTTCTGTATATAATAAGAAAGCTTGGCAGCCTTTGAAGATATCTTAACATTGTCAACACATTGCGTGACTGCCTTTTCAAAGAGTTCACTGTGGCACTGTTCAAAAAGTATTCTTTTGATCAACTAGGAGGGAAGTCAGTAGCATTGCCTCTGGTTGCATTCAGTTCAGGGTCTACACAGAGAACTGTTTGCTAGAATGTTCTTTCCATTACATTTAGAGTGTTCCCATTCTAAACTGTGGGTCGAAGTGCACAGGGTGTCAAATGCTGTACAGATTGAAAAAATCCCCCTAGGGCAAACTTCTGGTTTGTAATAATCCGTGAGATAAATAAAATTGACTCACCTGAGTAGGATGACTAAAGCTCAGAAAGAGTGCTGTCACTCATGGCATAGGCACATTTTCTGTGCAGTTTGAAGTCCCATTATGAATGTGTTTGGTTCCTGTTACAGAAGCTTTACATATCTGACCAAATGTTCCTGCCAAAACAGATCAATAGACTTACAGATAAAGTAAAGGACAGCATAAGTATATTATAATTTGTTGGACTTCATATCAATGTAGAAACCCCAGAAAGCTTAGCTCCCTCTGGTCCGTCACGGTGAATATTCAATGTTTGCCGCTGTGACTACAATTGTTGTCCACATTCTAAATTGAAGTTTAGTACAGCAGGCCTCCAGGATGGGAATAAGCCCCTTTGTGCAGAGGGTCATTATCACTATGACCATGCAGGCACATAACACGGCTGGCACAGGCATAAAGTAATGCCATTAGCTTTGCAGAAAGACGTGTCAAATACCTGCACACAAGCATACTTTCTGGCTCAAAGTACAATTGGACAACAGTTTCAATTGTTTACACTGACCAAATCAGCTTCCACCAGCTCTCTCGCTCACTCCTGGGTATGCCTTTAAATCATATCCTCATCTCGCAGGCAACTGTATTGATAGTTGCTTCTTAATAGAGGCCATATTGACATGAAGGCTGGGAGGGCTTTGCCAGCAGTGAGGCTTCAATGCTGTCCTCAGGCAGCGTCAACCACCATCATTAACTCGCGAAGTGGAGGAAGAGGACGATCTTTCCAGCCCCCGGGTGAGCAATCTATAATGTTCACAAACTGACAGAATGATCACATTCAGGCGTACATGAAGAGCAGAGAGAAATGCATTGGCAGATACCCATACTGTAATACATACTGTGGAGAGAAGTGTGAAAATCACATCTTTTATGCGCTCACACACACATGCGCTCACTCACTTCCCTCCCCACAGACACACACACATAATGCATCCATTGTTTTATCCTAATTTATTCTTCTACTCCACTATGTTTTGGAGAAGGTCAAACTTATTATTTCTTATTGAAGATCAAACTACCCAGCAGGATATACATTTGAAAAAACTAACTCCACTTTACCAGCTGCAACATTAAGTGTTAAGTGCATATTGATCATCATAATCATGATCCAGCATTATAACGCACATTGTCATGCGTACCAATATATGAATCTAAAATAGGCCATTATGCATAATGAGTACTTTTACTTTGGGTACATTAAGCATATTTTGATGCTAATGCTTTTGTGCTTCTTTGCTTGCAACTGTATTTCTTAAACTGTATTAGTGACACTTTAACAAAAGTGTCTTGTCATCTTCTTCCACCATAGACAAAAGCTATATATTTTGAAAAAGCTAACATTATATATTCTTCATAATCACCCATGTTTTTCATGGCTGAATGTTGTTGCTACTGTATGTAAACTGGAATCACCTTTCCAACCTTGTTTCTGTTTGTCATTATAGAAACTATTAGCAGAGCCATGCACTGCAGCATGCACTAAGTTTACGCCCACATTAGTTCCACGTTTTTGGTTCTGACTAAAAACACAAACAGTAATTACTGAAGATCTTTTTCTAACATAATCCTAATTCAAGTAAACCATGAGGCTCTTAAATGATTCTGGATAGAGCCTATTCTATGCAGTAACCTCCCATCCCAGTATAAAATAAAGAGCAATTATGGCATTGAAGATAAATACAGCAAAATCATGTAATCCGTGAGAAGAAAGGTCAACACTCGTTAGTTTGATCCTCTCACAAAAACACAATCTTTTGAGGCAGTAAGAAGAGATTAATATAACATGACTGGAGCCACACATAACTCATCATGGTCTTCAAGTGGATTTACTACGCTGCTCTGACAAACAAAAGGAGACACAAGTTACAAGCAACCAGCTGGGGCCTGAACCTTAGAGGAGCAGTGCGCCGACTGTCAACATTGTTTCCATGAAATAGTCATGGGGGTCGTCATGTCTCTAACATCAGAAATGTGTGCTGATGCTCTCTTTAAATCCGCAGTAAACTGTAGCAGCCTGGTTTGCTTTTGCCATCCAGTGACGCCGAAACACATCAGATATGTTTTTGTTATTTATTCTCTGCATCCAGGGAAGGATCATAACCTTCAGTTAGCGGATGGATTTGAGAACACATCTTGGACAGACTAAACAGCTTCTCAAAATATACTCACAGAGAGACATTTTTCATTTCTGCATATTTCATGGCAGGCTGTCAGAGTCGAAGGCCTTCAGCAGGATAAACAGCCTTCACACCTCCTGGCCATTACATTATGATTGTATATGTGCAGTCCTCTTTAAATACTAAAACCATTGTAACCATTCATTTACTTTTATGCTCTACAGTTCAATGGCTATGTAGAATACACTGAAAGATAAGCCTTGTAAAAAGCTGCATAAGAGCAGCCAACTCGAATAGGGCCTTCAGGGCTGACTTAATGGAAACAGATACATCCTATTTGACTTTTCATGCATTTAAAAGCTTCATTATCAAAGTTTAACTATCCATTGAAAAGGGTTAAAGATAGAACCAGCATGTAGAGCTGTATGAAATACAATAACAATATGTTGGAAAGACTACTGCAAGCAAACCGAGGTCTTTGCATTTGACTGTATATCATAAAAAGCTTGGCTTCCCTTTAAGATATCTAACAAATGTTAACAGAATGCATGACTGTTGTTTGAGAGTAGAGTCCACTGAACTATAGCACTGTGTTTTCTTATCTGAATCAAAAGTCCAAGGACAGAGGGTGTCATACTGTACGCTGAACCGATTTTAAAGCCCCTTGAAGGGATATTGTGATTTCTGATATCCGGTTGTATGAATAACATTGACTTCACTTGACTTGACTTGTTGTCTGTAATAACTAAAGTGCAGAAGGAGAGCGGTCACTTATGACATACTGCTTTCTAAGTGCTGCTGCTATCGGATAAAAGTTGCGTTTTAATTTATTTGTTTTTCCTGAAGCTTTGTCAATGTGGTCCAAACATTTCTGACACAACAGATCGATTAACTCACATTTGTTTTGAAAGGTTTACTCTGCTTGCAGTAGTTCAAACAACAACAACAAAATAATCAAACACATACAGTATACCTAAAACAAAAAAAAGGCATCCAAACAATTGCCATTACCTGCCACCCAAACCAAAACTGGACCTTAACATTAAAAAGACAACATTAACCTTAAAAAAAGTGTCCCTTCCTACATCCAGGTTAAACCATACACCCCAGCGCGTGCACTACGCTCTGCACCAGCCAAACGGCTCGCTGCACCCGCACTGCGAAGGGGACCCAAGTTCCCATCAGCAAAAACACTTTGGTTTGCTATCCTGGCTCCAAAATGGTGGAATGAGTGAGTCAGACACATTGTACTGGGAAAGAGGCAGGGATCTGGGAAGGAAACGTAACAAATGTGTCCATCATCCATAATTAATTTGAAGAATTCACAGGCACATTTAATCCCCCAACCACTAACACACACATGCTCACAGTCAAACTCCACAAGGTACATTCAAGTTTCAGCTTTGCATCAGCGAGAGTGCATTATCACTGTTTGAGCTCAAATATGTTGTTTATTCCAGGTGGGAATATATCCACAATTTTATACTGGGAATTAATCTGCTGTGTTTTGTCAATATTTGTTTTAAACCATACGTAATACAGTGGAACAAACAATGTAATTACAGTGGCAGAGCAGAATCAAATTATAAGAGATGATTTGTGTGTGTGTGTGTGTGTGTGTGTGTGTGTGTGTGTGTGTGTGTGTGTGTGTGTGTGTGTGTGTGTGTGTGTGTGTGTGTGTGTGTGTGTGTGTATGTGTGTGTTTTGTAGGGAGCAACAGGTGCCTGTGAATGTAACAAATGCATAAGTACTTCAAGGTGGCAGTATTTCAGTGTTGCTCCCTTATCTCCGTCTGTCCTTCCCTCATAATTTGTTTGCAGTGAGGGTAGAATCAAAACAGCTTCAACATAATTAACTGCAAATCAGATGCTGTTTGGAGAAAGTCCCAACTGCTGCTAATCCTGCGTCTATTTACTGTGCTGACAGATGTGGCTCCGACAGGGTCAGCCATCTTCCCTCAGGCTAATTTAAATGTGAAAATGCAACAAGTAAGTGTGGGCATTTAGAACACTAATGCATCAGAGTGTGAGAATATGTGTTCAATTGAACGTACAAGTTTCAAGCAGTTTTGATATGCTAGAACAATTATGAATCACCTCACATACACACATATAACATCAATATAGATTTTCTTCGCTAATGAATGAATACTGTGCTTGTCCCTTTCTGCCTCATTATCTTTGAGTGTGTTTGAGTGTCCGTCTTTCTGTCTGTATTAGTTTGTATCTGTAGATATACCAAAACAGTGATATTTTACTCAAACTAATGGTGTCCACTAAGCCATGCATTGTGCTATGCCTCATTCAGTAACATTGTACATTTAGATAATGCCAACAGCTTTTTTTACCCAAAAGTTGCTGTCTGGTAGCCATCTTTGCTGTGATGACAGTATTGTTGATTGCCACTGAAATAATCAGTACCAATCATCAATCTTTTAAATGTGGATAAAACCAAGGTACACCAGAGACTGCTTTGGATATTGTAACTACGCAAGGAATACAACTTGAAGTGGTTACCTGTTACAAATACTTGGATATCTGGCTTGATGATTGTCTCACTTTTACATTTCATGTCAATAACCTGCTTAAAAAGCTGAGGGTTAGGCTAGGGTTCTTTTTCAGAAACAAGTCGTGTTTCTCGCTTGAGGCCAGGAAAAGGCTAGTCACTGTGACCTTTTTACCTGTGCTGGACTATGGTGATGTGTTATATATGAATGCACCTGCCAATTACCTGAGCAAGTTAGAAGCTGCGTATCACAGTGCACTGAGATTTGTGACAAATTGTAAAGCACTTACTCATCACTGTACTCTGTATACCAAGGCGGTTTTGCCATCACTTACTGTACGGAGGCTCAGTGACTGGTACATTTTCATTTACAAAGCCATGTTGGATAAACTACCATTTTATATCTGCTCCCTGATCTCTCGGCGAATTGAAAGTACTTATTGCCTGAGATCGCATGCTGTGGTTTTATTAAATGTGCCAAGTGCTAGGACTGTCTTAGGGAAGAAAGCTTTTAGATGTGCAGCTCCACTAACTTGGAACAGTCTGTAAAAAGAATGGAAAATTACCAAGCTAGTACCACTACATGTTTTTAAAGCTCGGTTGGATGCTACAAAATCAGATGCTGTTGGTACCTGTACATGTGGTTAAATATGTAAATTGTAATCCCTGTACATTTTGCTGTATGATGTCCTTCTGTTGTTCTGTTGTTTATGTTTTTATGTCTTCTTGTGGAACCTACTGCTGCAGGTCTCCCTTGAAAAAGAGATCATTGATCTCAATGGGATTTTACCTGGATAAATAAAGGTTTTGAATTTAATTTAATTGTATAATCAATACCTGACAGATTTTAAACTGTTAAAGTGTATAAAATGGACTTTCTACATGATAATAATTACTTTAATCAGAATTGAAAGTGATGGCGCAGTGCTGCGTTGGTCTCAGCCATGCAGCTGACTGTTTGCATGTTTGACTGACAGGGGGCCTCAATGACAAGCTGTCGGTTTGATTGACTGACGGGAATACCGTCTAACTGGAAAGCAAGCAGAGTCGCTTCTGACCGACAGGTTAACTGACGGATATGCTGAATTGACTGACCGACTAACCGGTCGTTGACACGCAGCTCAATGGCAGATGTCACTTCAGGCGATGGGTGGCCGGAGAGGGATGTTGCGAGGAAGGTGTTGATGTGCTGAAGGCAGCAGGACAAGGGGAGTAGGGGGAGGAGGGGGTGGAAAGGCTGGTGTCAGAGAAAGATGGAACACCATGTTTTCCTGTGGTGCAAAAACCCCCCCTGAATGTGTGTGTGTGTATGTGTGCGTGCGTGCGTGTGTGTGTGTGTGTGTGTGTCATGGTCCCAGGCATCCCGGGCAGGCTGTCAGCTATCATAACCTCTGGCTGCCAGTGTGACACTGTCAAAGAGAAGACCAGCAGTCACAAGTGGACCTGTGCTAGTGGATACTTCTTTACTTGTATGCACGCACTCACCGATCCTTGGGTGTGTGAGTGTATGTTGGTCCGAGAACCCTGTTTTTATCTCTTTAAAAAGGGTCATACCTGCCCGAGCAGTTCCATTTGAACAGCCACAGCTTTACGGTTCACAAAAGCAGCAGTTTCATTGTGAACCAGATACTGGTTGCATCCTGGGTTCACCTCGCCCTAACTGGCATTTTGACGGCAAGACCTTAAAAACAGAATACAATTGCACCAGTTTGGCATGTGTGAAAATAGCACTTTCTTTTTTCTGTGACACCTGTGCAGCTCGTGCCCAGCAAGTTAAATCTCTGCAAGCTCCCTGTGTATAGGGATTTGAAATGATGGTCAGTTTTGGTGCCAGCTCTCGGTAGGAGTATCAACTAAGCTCATCTCCAGAAAATTGGAGAACGAGTACATGTACAACTATTTTAACCCAGTGTTGGCATGCAAAGTGACATTCAGGGGCATTTCCTTCAGGATGGCATATTTGCAACATTGAAATCATGAATGATTGGCAGAAAGAATATATAAAAAGAGATGCATGTGACCTGCAAATGTCAACACCACAAACACATTAAGAACTATAGCCAGACGTATTTGAAAGTAATTAGATCGGTACTATATGAAGAAAATAAAAATGCCTTAATTAAAGCAAATTAAAGAAAACACTAAAATAAAATGCAAAACACGGTGCAATGTGTTTTACTTATGCATTTAGTGTGCCATAATTACATTAACAACATGTGGTAAGAGGACAATTACTAGCTTCTTGAATTTACTTTACTGAACGGGTTGGTTTGCCTTAACACATATAAAAGGGGTTTCACAGTATTGTCCATGACAAATCCTCAATGGTTGTTTTTATTTGATCAAATATAACATAACATTACTATGTGACTATGTCCAATTCTTAAATACAGTCTAGTGACTGTGCCTTAGAAGATTTACGGTCAACAGATTTAAAGGATACACTGCCAAATACAGCTTAAAAGGGTTTTAAACCCCATTCTGGTAGGATTAACACAACAGCAGGAGTTGGGGAATAGAACATTCACTGTGTCCTCTGTAATTTAACTCCTTGCTCCACACTAAATGTGAATATTTCCAGATTGTTCTGCCACTTTCCTTTCAAAGTCACATTTCACACTAAACTGATTATTATATATATATATATATATATATATATATATATTAAGCTATTCCGGAGAATAAGGCTCAGAGAACCATTTTCAAATAGAATGATGTAACTCTGGGGACAATTTAAATTACAGGAGGTAATTAAGTTCACTGAGAATTAGCACGTTATTGTGGATGTCATTTTTACTTGGTGCGGTAATCATGGTCAGAATGGGATTTAAATCACTGAACAGGTTACATTTACCAGACTTCCCACAAATGAATCCTTTCCGCTTAAAGGTGGGGTAGGTAAGTTTGAGAAACCGGCACGAGATACACTCTTTGTTATATTCCATGGAATGCTCTCAACATCCCAATAGCAATGAATATCTGCTTTGACAAATAATCCATAAAAAAATGTCATCTGTGGAAGCCGTAGTGCTGTAAAAAGCACGACCAATCATCTGAGCCGGCCCGGCTAAAATAACTGGATGGCCTACCTGCCTGTCAGCCTTCCATCTGTGCACAAACTTATCTCGTGCCCTCATTGGTCATGTGCGCGTTTGTGTTTGTTGGAGGAGGGGCTCTGTAAGGAAGTGGCAGATTTCTTCCGGCTGTGTATTTTCAAATTCTAGCGCACTCGAGCTGGTTTCTCCAAAATTACCGACCCCACCTTTAAGAGATTTCCTTAAACACAATAATTTGGAAGTGTATTAAAGGATCGGCAAATTCTGACAGATTACAGGTACACAAGGTATCTTCAATACTTCAACTGGCAGAATGAAGATTACACGATGTATACATTCCACAGTGCATAACAAAATAGTTCAGAAATATCTACCGGTACATTTAGTTTTTTAATTATATTTTACTTTATGTTTTGGTTATCACACTTAAATCATCCAATTGATTTGTATAAAGAATATGTTCCTATTGCATTTAAGTGGTAGCAGTGAAAAGCAGTCTGATAATGTTTTATCCTGTAGCTTATTTCTTTTTACGACCACCAATAGCCAATAAAAAACAGCAAAGAGTAATTAAGAAGATTTGAGATTCACGTAACAGCACAGAACATGCAGAAGAGAGAAACACTTCACATTTAGTGAAACATCCATTTAACTTCAACTAGCAATATTGGCTGCAATTTGTTTCCATTCTGTTTATTGTGAAAACTTAATGGAAACAATCCATCTCCTAAGAGGCACTTGCCTGGTTTCTCTGGCAGACTGTAGATCCCCGTGGCAGCTCGTTTCAGAGGGTCTCTGCCTTAAAATAGTGAAAATGTTTAACATGAAGGCAGAACAAATATATGACCATATTTTTTCAGGGAGAACTTACTTGACTTTGGGAAGACAGTTAAGTAAAGGCTGATGGGTGTTTATAAAGTTAATGTCGGAGAGGCTATCAGGACTTTTCTCTTCACATCCTTTAGGCTGCCTCCATATGGTACTGGAGTGACTTTCACAATTCATACTTCACACATCTTACTTCATCTTCCTGTGATGGCTCTCCGGGAGCAAAGCAGTGCTGATGATAATCTTGCCAGATGGTGGAAGCAGTAAAGCAGTAGAAGCAGCTTCTCTTCTTCATTTAAATATCACTTTCTCAACAGGGAGTATAGCATTGGGATGGGGAGTCTACACAAAATGTACACGGTAAATGATAACCTCGGCGTGAGTCATTTCTTCCTATCGTGTGAATGCTGCCTTCAAATTCCAGCAAATGAAAAGAAAAGCAAATGCTTGGTTTTGATCTGTTTTCAATGTTTTGAGTCTAATGCAATTTAGCTGGCATGTCCTGAAATATCCAATCTTCTCCGACTATTGATTGATATGGAAGAAGGAAGAAATATGTGTGACCTAAATGTTTGAAACATATATTATATATCATTCTTAAGTGAACCTTGACTGAATGTCTGATCTGTGTCTAATAACACGCATCAAATGAACATGTTATGTCTCAGGGATGAACACCTTAGATGAGCTTATTATTCATGAGGGTATGTCTTAATAAATGATGCCCTCACATTAACATTAATAAGAACCTTGCAGGTGGCAGAGAGAGAGGGATGTCCATCGCTGTGTTCAGTATCAAGCAGCAGGACACTCGAGGAATAACTTGATGAAAATGCAGGCAATAGCAGTATATTGTATACGACATTCTGCGAGTGGGAATATTCAAGAGCTACTTGTGTTATTTCATTTTTATTTTTTAATTTGCACTTGTCATACTTGCAAATAAGTAAATGTTATAAGTGTTCTCTGGGTATTGTGCAGGATACAAGTATGTATCAAGCTCCTGTGGATAGCTATTCATAACAATATCAAGAGGTCAGCAACACCTGGCATTAAATTATTTCTGTGCATGAACGGCAATCACTTGGTTTGTTGCCATGGCAATGTGGCATGTCATGGCAACTCATATTGCTCAGGATGGGGAAAAGAAACGTTACCTTTTGCTCGATGTCTATGACAATAGAGATTTTAAGGACACCCTATTATGTCCTGTGCACAAAGAAAAAGATAAAATTCTGCTCCAACTCATCAGAAATGTGACAAAGAAAGTTTCTCTACGTAACCAAGGAACGGAATAATATGTTTTATAAGTATTCATAAGTCATTGGCATATTCGTTGTGTCTCTCCCTGGAGGAATGGAAGTCTAACGGTGGAAATAGACCATAAAACCACAAACACAGCCAATTCCCCCCCCCTCTCTCTTTTGCTTTAAAACCCTGTTCCCTAATAGAAATCAGTCACTACATTTCCCACGGACAACCTCATTAGAAGAGAGGAGCAGACAAGCAGACTTCCGTCTGTCTCCCAGTATACTAGTTTAATAAACTTTTACTGTGTGTGCTCCACCAATCGCAAGATATGGCTATATTTTGTATTGAGAGCAACATCATCCCCTGGGGGGCAATCTACTTACTGTACATACTCTGATGTACAAAGGGTGTGTCTTTCAAAATAGAAAAGTATTTGTATTCCAACATGGCATGTAGTATCAGCATATGGCCCATCACTGTACTTAACTCAAGATGTATTTGAGAACAAACTTGGCGTCTTTAGTCAAGGACATTTTGACTTTTGAGTCCATTTCTCTCAGCCACTCCGAGTTGAATAGAGTTGTTGAGCTAATAGATTTCACGTGACAACTTTTTTGTATATAAACCTGCATTTAACTCATTCCTTTAAAATATAAATTAGATATGTTGATTGATGTTGATCTCAATGTTTTAACCGCCGACTACAAAAACATACTGAATTCAAAGGCACTGAATTAGAGACAGCAAGCTCAGGCCTGTCTTTAGATGCATTCAAATGAAAAGCGGTGAAATGGCTCTGTTGCTGTTTTGTTTCTATGAAGAGAGAGGTGTCACTAGAAGCAATCGATACCCTCCATTGCAATCCTAGGAACACAACTTTCTGTTTTCACCCATACAATCTATGTTAGAAGGGTAAGGGCGCCCAACCTCTTGGTGAGCAAAGAGCAAATGTTTTCCCAAATCAGATGCTGTTAACAGCATTCCAACTATCTGTTCTTCTACGCACAACATTCTTTATTATTCCGCCTGTTATTTTGGCCCTCTTCTTCTCCCACATCGCAGAAACTCCGTTCAAACATCAAAACGTTCAGCTCGGTCGGGAATCGATGGCTATTACTTTTCTCATTCATAACTTTCATAATCCCCGAGATATAGCCCATAATTCATCACATTTTTAACATTTTAACTTTAACATTGCGCAGCTCATTAAGGCAGAGTGCGTGATGTCAGAGTCCATTAAAGCCCATTATAATTTAAGGCTGATATTTCCTCACAGCAGCAGCCGCACACCTTTAGTTAATCTGCAAAAAAGGCCCGAAAGTACACAAAAAGCACACTTCAGATAGTCAAGGTCCTTGAGATGTTTCACGCTTTGAAATATCACCGATATCTGTTACGGTTCTTCAACAAAACGTTCACATGTAACAGGTTTATCTCTCATTCTGAACAATGGAAACCTTTGATCTCCGGACACCTCGTTAGCTCAAATATAAACACCTGTGTCATGGAAAACGATGATGTCATAACTCCAACCAACATGCTCAGAGCAGCAGACTTCAGATAATGGTTAATGGTCCTGCCCTCAACAGCTCTACGTCAATTATGGGGTGTCATCATATGCCGTTTCCATGGAAACGCATCCCTCGCCATGAAAGACGATGTCGCTTTACATTACATTACATGTGTGCTAACAGTCCAGCCGTGAAGACATCTACGGGACAGTTTTGAGATTTCTTCAAATGACATTGCCATGGCAACACAATGCTCGCCATGAAACACGGTTTTCTCACAACTTCAGTGAAAATGTTCGAAACAGCCTAAAACTTCACAGGTTTGGTAACGATGCAGCCATCAACGCATCTAAGCGTATTATGGGGTGTCATCAAATGCCGTTGGCATGGCGACAGATCATTCGCCATCAAGTTAGTTCCAAAGTTTGCAGTTCAAATATTCTGCTGCTTTTCCAAGCCTTTTTACTTTATTTTCTTCTCATCACACATAAGCCCCCAGTGTTCATGGATCATTTCAATCTAAATTCTTCACTTTTTTCTTACACATTACATTTCAGCATAGCAATTCAGCGTCAGCTTTTCAGCATAAAGCATTCCCACTAGCAATTTCTTTAGGAATTGCATTCTCTAGTTCTGTTTGGATTCCAACCAAATCCAACAGAAAACATCTGTGTATAAACACTCAATTTTAATTGACAAGCTATTCACACAAATTCACTGTATTTGGTGAGGAATGCATGAAATAAGGAATCCTATGAACATTTTTCAGGTGTTTATGTTTCAGTGAGCAAACGAGATGGGGCCAAGACCTGAGGGATAGGTGTCATTTCCTTCATATCTGGTGGTGGAAATGATTTAAAATACAGTCTATTTCACAGGCCGCTGGGTGAAGTGGGGCCAACACGGCACATACCTAAGCTTTACTCATTCTCAATCAAACACTTCACTTTGCAATGATGCACAAGAAGATGAACCCACACTAAATTACACTGTGGAATGGGTGCATTTATCAGGGGTGGATGCTGTGGGTGTGGTGTTATTTGGCTTTGTATGTGTATATGAGGGGTCACTGCTGCGGTCGATGTGTGTGCGTGAGAACAATGTGTGTGCAATTGCATGTGCAAGCAAGTGTGTATGATTATGTGGGCTATCACAGATGGTTGGTGTTATTTTGCTGACTTTGTAATACTTTAAACATGCGGAAACTTATCTCACAGGTAAAATATGCCACTGAAGCAAGCAGCAAAGTCATAGCGGAGTTTTTTTTTATCAGTACTGCACAGTGCTTTATCTTACACCATATGCGCTGAAGTGTGTAGCTGAGCTTTACTCAGCCAGGCCTTCATCACTCATTACACTGAACACATACAGAGGAAAGTCCATGCAATTTAGGAATGAAGTTGACACATACATGTAATGGGTATAATGAAATCAAGATGTGATTATTTTAACTCTAATTAGTGTAATTTTCCAAATCACATAATCAACCATGAAGCTTGAACATTAGAATCTATACTAACTATAATTTGCTTTAAAATGTTGCAGATTTTATGCTTTGTGTCAATGATTTATTAAACTTACTCAAGCAGATCACTGATTTTGAAGTGGAACACAAATAGCCTGTGTCAAAGGAACAATGTCTGATTTGCTCACTGTAAGTACATGTACTCCTCCGAGATGTGCTCTTGCTCCTCTGTTCTCCTTTTACACGCTTACATTTATGTTAACACAATTTAAAGTAGGTTTTTGCATGTTTGCACAGAAACAGACCCCTTAAGTGAAGCTGAGTATATGATACTACAGTATGTGTTAAGGCATTTTGCAAAAGTAGAAATGTGAAGATCAATGTTAATGAGACTAAATTAGTCCCACCACATATAATGTTGTCAAAGTAGATGTCAGATGATTATGAATGGAAAATATTAGATTTGTCAAAGAAATAGTCACATCCTAACTCCATTGTGAATACAAATATCCTCTCAGCATTGAGCATCCTCTTCTGTGAGAATGTGAGTGTTGTATTGATTGAGTACTGTAACAACCATTGGACCAGTAGGTCCCCTACAGGGTCTCCTATATAATTTCCTCAGTCTGAGAGGTGGAAATATTCCATATCGGCACACAGGGTAGAAATACAAAAGTTTACAATTTCCTGATTTCTTTAGTAAAACATTTAATATGCTTAAAATGAAATCAGGACCCAAGCGATGGAATTCATTGGTTTGCTAATTACTTCCTTCACATGTGCGCTTGCTAGCAAACCCTTGCTCTCTCACAAACAGCACACACCTACACTCTTGAAAACATGGGCATGACAAAACAATCACATTTAAACAATTATAGCCACAAGAGGGAACATAGTTTGAAGACACAGTTCAAAATACAAATCCAATCCAATCCACTTTATTTGTATAGCACAGTTTAAAAACAGAGGGTTTGCCAAAGTGCTTTACAATGAACATAACATTATAATAAAATATAATATTACACGAATAGATAAAAAGCACACATAAGAAAAGATAAAAAAGCACACATAAGAATAAATACAAGGCACATAAAGGCTATGGACAGACAGTAAAAGCATATAAATATAGCTCAGACTGACTGGTAAGCGAGGGAAAATAGGTGGGTTTTTAGGTGGGACTTAAAAGCTTCAAGAGTGGGCGACAATTTAACATGAGGGGGCAGGTCGTTCCAGAGCCTGGGGGCTACCGATGAGAACGCTCGGTCTCCCCTGGTCTTTTTCTTTGTTTTTGGGACTACAAGCAGCAGCTGATCAGCCGTAAGAGGTCGGAGATGTACTCTGGGGGCCAGCCCATTAAGAGATTTAAAAACAAACAATAAAATCTTAAAATGGACTCTAAAATGGACAGGAAGCCAGTGGAGCGAAGCCAGAACTGGTGTGATGTGGTCAAACTTGCGGGTTCCTGTAAGCAGCCGCGCCGCAGCGTTTTGTACAAGCTGCAGGCGGGCCAGCGAAGTCTTATTTAGGCCGGCATAAAGTGCATTGCAATAATCTAAACGAGTTGAAACAAAGGCATGAATTACACGCTCAAAGTTTAAAAAGGATAAAACCGGTTTGATTTTGGACAGGAGCCTCAAGTGATAACAACTGGATTTAACCACAGAGTTTATCTGTTTATTTAATTTAAAAGCACTGTCGATTTTGACACCCAGATTTGTGACCATGGGTTTTGCATACTGTTGCAGGGAACCCAGGTCAATGGAAGGGACATCACCATTTGGTCCAAACACAATTACCTCCGTTTTGCTCTCATTTATATTTAAAAAGTTTAGCGCCATCCAGGCCTTTATGTCATTAAGACAGTCAACCAGGGGCATCAGAGAGCTAGTGTTTTTTCTTAGGGGTAGATATAATTGGGAGTCGTCCGCATAAAGGTGGTAGGAGACGCCATATTTTCTAAAAATCAGTCCAAGGGGGAGAAGGTATAAGGAAAATAAAATAGGCCCCAAAATAGAACCTTGGGGAACTCCACAGGATAAGGGGGCAGAAGAGGATGTAAAGTCACCAAGCGTAACAGAGAAAGATCTCTCAAATAGGACCTGAACCACTCTAAGGCAGCGCCCCTGATACCCACACAGTGCTCTAGACGAGAGATAAGGATGGAGTGGTCAATCGTATCAAAAGCAGCTGTGAGGTCTAAGAGCATAAGGATGGCAGAGTCACCAGAGTCTGCAGTGACCAGGAGGTCATTGAACACTCTTAGAAGGGCAGACTCAGTACTGTGGAGCGCTTTAAAACCGGATTGAAAAATATCAAAAATATTGTGTGCATGTATAAAAGACTGCAGCTGTAAGAGTACGGTTTTCTCCAATATCTTTGAAATAAAAGGAAGCTTCGAGATGGGTCTGTAATTAGAGAAGACAGAAGGGTGGCAGTGAAAGCGGAGGGTCTCGACGGACCAGACCCGGGCGGCAGAAGCTGGCTTTGGGGACGTGGAACGTCACCTCTCTGGGGGGGAAGGAGCCGGAGCTTGTGCGGGAGGTGGAGCGGTACCAGTTGGATCTGGTTGGGCTCACCTCTACGCACAGCGTCGGCTCTGGAACCTTACTTCTGGATAGGGGTTGGACTCTATTCTTCTCCGGAGTTGCTCAAGGTGTGAGGCGCCGGGCGGGTGTGGGGATACTCACAAGTCCCCGGTTAGGTGCTTCGTTGTTGGAGTTTACCCCAGTGGACGAGAGGGTCGCCTCCCTACGCCTGCGGGTTATGGGGGGGAAAACTCTGACTGTTGTGTGTGCTTATGCACCCAACAGCAGTTCAGAGTATTCGGCCTTCTTGGAGACCCTGGAAAGAGTCCTGTATGGGGCTCCTGAAGGGGACTCCTTAGTCTTGCTGGGAGACTTCAACGCACATGTGGGCAATGATGGAGACACTTGGAGGGGCGTGATTGGGAGGAACGGCCCCCCTGATCTGAACCGGAGTGGTGGTTTGTTACTGGACTTCTGTGCTAGTCATGGATTGGCCATAACAAACACCATGTTCGAACATAAGGATGCTCATAAGTGTACGTGGTACCAGAGCACCCTAGGCAGAAGGTCCATGATCGATTTCGTTATCGTATCATCGGACCTGAGGCCGTATGTTTTGGACACTCGGGTAAAGAGAGGGGCGGAGTTGTCAACTGATCACCATCTGGTGGTGAGTTGGGTCGAGTGGCGGGGGAAGCCTCTGGATAGACCTGGTAAGCCCAAACGTGTAGTTCGGGTGAACTGGGAACGTCTGGAGGAGGCCCAAGTTCAGGAGGCCTTCAACTCACACCTCCGGCGGAGCTTTTCGGGCATTCCTGTGGAGGTTGGGGACATTGAACCAGAGTGGTCGGTGTTCAAAGCCTCTATTGCCGAAGCCGCGGTGGGGAGCTGTGGTCTCAAGGTCCTAGGTGCCTCAAGGGGCGGTAACCCTCGAACCTCCTGGTGGACACCGGTGGTCAGGGAAGCCGTCCGACTGAAGAAGGAGGCCTTCAGGGATTTGTTATCCCGGGGGACTCCCGAGGCAGTTGCAAGGTACCGACAGGCCCGAAGGGCAGCAGCCTCGTCCGTGGCCGAGGCAAAGCAGCGGGTGTGGGAGAAGTTTGGAGAAGACATGGAGAAGGACTTTCGGGCGGCACCAAAGTTGTTCTGGAAAACTGTCCGACACCTCAGGAGGGGGAAGCAGGGAACCATCCAAGCTGTGTAAAGTAAGGATGGGACGTTGTTGACCTCAACTGATGGAGTGTTGGGACGTTGGAAGGAACACTTTGAGGAACTCCTGAACCCGACAACTCCGCCCTCTATGTTAGAGGCAGAGCTGGAGTATGACGGGGGATCAACACCAATCTCCCGGGGGGAGGTCACTGAGGTCGTCAAACAACTCCACAGTGGCAAAGCCCCGGGGGTGGATGAGATCCGCCCGGAAATGCTGAAGGCTCTGGGTGTTGAGGGACTGTCATGGTTGACACGTCTCATCAACGTTGCGTGGAAGTCGGAAACAGTACCGAAGGAGTGGCAGACCGGGGTGGTGGTCCCCCTTTTCAAAAAGGGGGATCAGAGGGTGTGTGCCAATTACAGAGGCATCACACTACTCAGCCTCCCCGGGAAAGTTTACTCCAAGGTACTCGAAAGGAGGGTCAGGCCGATTGTCGAACCTCAGATTGAGGAGGAACAATGCGGATTCCGTCCTGGTCGTGGAACGACGGATCAGCTTTTTACTCTCGCAAGGATCCTGGAGGGGGCCTGGGAGTACGCCTATCCGGTCTACATGCGTTTTGTAGACTTGGAGAAGGCGTATGACCGGGTTCCCAGGGAGTTACTGTGGGAGGTGCTGCGGGAGTATGGGGTGAGGGGGTCTCTACTCAGGGCCATCCAATCTCTGTACTCCCAAAGCGAGAGCTGTGTCCGGGTCCTCGGCAGTAAGTCGGACCCATTTCCGGTGAGGGTTGGCCTCCGCCAGGGCTGCGCTTTGTCACCAATCCTGTTTGTAATATACATGGATCGGATTTCGAGGCGTAGTCGTGGGGGGGGGGGTCTGCAGTTCGGTGGACTAAGGATTGCACCACTGCTTTTTGCAGATGATGTGGTTCTGATGGCTTCATCGGTCTGCGACCTTCAGCACTCACTGGATCGGTTCGCAACCGAGTGTGAAGCGGCTGGGATGAGGATCAGCACCTCCAAATCTGAGGCCATGGTTCTCAGCAGGAAACCGATGGACTGTCCACTCCAAGTAGGGAATGAGTCCTTACCCCAAGTGAAGGAGTTCAAGTATCTCGGGGTCTTGTTCTCGAGTGAGGGAACAATGGAGCGTGAGATGGGCCGGAGAATCGGAGCAGCGGGAGCGGTATTGCAGTCGCTTTACCGCACCGTTGTGACGAAAAGGGAGCTGAGCCAGAAGGCAAAGCTCTCTGTCTACCGGGCCATTTTCGTTCCTACCCTCACCTATGGTCATGAAGGATGGGTCATGACCGAAAGAACGAGATCGCGGATACAAGCGGCCGAGATGGGTTTCCTCCGCCGGGTGGCTGGTGTCTCCCTTAGAGATAAGGTGAGAAGTTCGGTCATCAGGGAGGGACTCGGAGTTGAGCCGCTCCTCCTTCGCGTCGAAAGAAGCCAGTTGAGGTGGTTCGGGCACCTAGTTAGGATGCCACCTGGGCGCCTCCCTAGGGAGGTGTTCCAGGCACGTCCAGCTGGGAAGAGACCAAGGGGTAGACCTAGGACCAGGTGGAGGGATTATATCTCTTCGCTGGCCTGGGAGCGCCTTGGGATCCCCCAGTCAGAGCTGGTTGATGTCGCCAGGGAAAAGAAAGTTTGGGGCTCTCTGCTGGAACTGCTACCCCCGCGACCCGACCACGGATAAGCGGGAGAAGATGGATGGATGGAGAAGTGTCCAGATTAGTTTTCTTTATCAGGGGTGCCACAACCGCTTGTTTGAAATAAACTGGCACAGAACCGGACTCTAGGCTGCTATTTATAATGTTATGGACATTAGGTCCAATAGTGTCCCATACCTCTTTAAAAAGTCGAGGAGGGACCGGATGAAGGTTTTAATTTAGCAACAATGTCACTGAGAGATGACAACGACACAGGTCCAAACTGCTGAAAGACAGCAGTGCATGTGAAGTCGATGGAGGGGTCAAAAGAGGGTGGTGAGATACTGGCTCTAATAGTGGACAAAACACTATATCATCACCATGTCGATAATACAAAACATGTTTGAACGTGCACCCACACACACACACACCAAAGAGTTACCCACCCTCCCTGCAGCCTTACAGCAGTGCCCTAGGTTTTTCTCTGAGTATGTTTCATGATCTATAGGATAATATTACTTTGCATTTAACATTTTGTCTACGTGACGGTCATTTGTAGTTAGAGGAAGACACACAATTGTCAGGCCAGATCAGGTGCATCTGCCAAAAAGCACTTGACACCTTCAAACCAGAGGTAAGTATAGCATGCCAAAGCCCAGCTGAACAGCTTCCCTCCATCTGGGCTAAATGTACACTTAAATTCTCTCACATTCTCAAAAGAGTTGAGCAGGGGCAAAGGTATAACATGGATGAGGTTAAAATCCAAAGGGACCTCATGAATATGACTCTGATCATTAGTATTGCCAATGTTCCAGGTTAAGGTCAGCTTCACTACTGACCTCTGATCAGAAACATGGTAAAACAGAAGATGAATCAACCCATCCTTATTCATGTCATCGTTCCACATATATAAGAATATGGCATAACATATAGATGAATCATCATTCACTTAATGATTACATTATTAGTATGAAGCCGATGCAGAACACATCCTGCACTAGGAACATATTTGTATTCGGGACATAAGAAAATGGATTTCGATTCACTGAGATTGATACCAGCTCAAGGATCAAATACGCTTATATTGATTTTGAAATAATTTATGAACAAACAACACATGCTAAAGTTAATTCAGAAAATAATGTATTGATTTGCAACAGTGTTGAGGAAAAAATAACCTCCCACACATTTCTGGCTGTAGTACTGCAGCATTCAGATGAAATGTGACTATCAACAGATGCAACCAGTTCAGGACAGGTTCATGCTGGCAATCTAAAATACAGCATAGGGGGGGGGGGAAGTCGTGTTCGTGGCAAGCTTCTGTCAAATCAAGTCAATCTCAAGTCTGTATAACCGCAGTGTGGAATATGCAGTCAGACATGCTCTCTGTACACCCATCGGTAACAGAAGGAGAAACCACACTTTCAGGGCTAGTTTCTATCAAATGAACCAAGCTCCAGACTCTGCATATTACCACTATTTTAGATAGGCCTTCAGCCACGGTTAGGTGATCTCTTAAAGTATTCCTCCGACCTCCACTTTCCGGGGTGCCTTAGTCCATTCCTATTTACTCTACAGCGCCCAAGAGACTGTGATAAAAAATATCTAGCCAAGCGTTGAAGTGCCTGGAGGGTCGAAAAACCCTGTTTTCTGTAGATGTATCAAGTCAGTAAGTGTGTCTGTGAATGTCTTTACCCGGCTTCTCCGTGTGCACGTACAAGCGGCCTATGCTAAGGCATTGTGTTGAGTGTACATCAGCTTGTCTACAATTCCATTTCCAACTGATAACTCCTTCAACACCTTTTACTCTCCTCTTCCATCCTTCACACCTCATCCATAATTCATGGAGCATGCAACCGAAGGGACCAAGATGTAAAATTCAAGGCTTGTGACTCGGAAAGGAATAGGTGCACGGATGGCCCTTTACGTCTTTTCTCATGATGTTAAAATCATTTCTTCTCCATTAGCCGGTACACTGCCCTGTAACGTATGCTTGCATGTACAATAATGAATACGTTATAGTTATATGGCAGAGTGGAGGTTGAGTCAGTTCATGACGCTTTATTAGTGTCTTTGCAGAGATTTGCATTACTTTACAAGAGTGTGTGGGTTAGAAATGCAAACTCCTATATTTCTAATTAGATATGGAATCAGTACTTAATTCAACAGTAAGTCAGGCAGGATGAAGAATGTCATCTTTATGCAACGAGCAGGTGTGTGAAATGTCAAATATATTTATAATGTTTGATTGCTGCACTGGTGTCCTAGAACATTTATAATGGCATCTGCAATCAGCCTTTCAATGTTTGGGAAAGCAATACAATAACTGTGTTAAACATACATGAGAAAACAACTTTTCTTACATATTCACTTTTGACAAATATCCATGTGGACATGATTCCACAGTCAGAGGATCAGGGTCAGAGCAGCGGGCAGGAAACAGAGCTTTAGACAGAAGCCTGTGGAGCAGTACAATGTCTTCCCTAAGGCCACATCCGACTGGGTGGACACTGACAGTGACCCTCTTACCTTCAAGGCAATACAGTCTACTGCCCCGGCATCACCACAGGAATTTTAAACAATTCTTTTTTGTATGGGATGTGAATGTCCACTCTGAGAACATATCTCCTCCTTTCTCAATTTGTAACAAAACCCAAAACCCTGATTTCTGAAGTGATCTAATCAGCAAACTATTTGAAAATCACATACCATCATCTCGCACAACAATGAACTCTTGCACTTACATTCTAATCAAGGTTCAAGGTTCTTTATTGTCAAACTAACATAGCTACAGAGTAATTATGTCGTTGAAAATCTTAGGTCACTTCTTTACAAGAGTTTTGAAGGCAAAGCTTCAAATTTATTTTCGAAATATGCCTTCTGTTGACGATTAAAGGGCATGACAAAACACTGACGATAACAGCTTATCTCAACAGTTTGCAGTCTTCTTCCCTTTATCCTGCCTGATGTAAAGAAGGAGATCACTGTAACATTAATGTCAAAAATAATTGTTCGCACTAACTTTCATGTAGCCTCATCAGTCAACTGGCAGGAAATAATTAATTCCATCTGTCGGCTATCCAAAGTGGTTTACATATTTGATGCGGGCTACAGGAGTGGAGCCGAGGCCCATGAGAGAGTCAGGCTTGACAAGCCCCAGCTCCACATGACTGCATTTAATTAGGAGGGATGCTGAGAGGATGTGGGGGCGGTGCTTATGTTAACTGATTTCCCTCTCTAATCAGTGCTAATCTCCAGTCATTTTCACAGCACAATGCCGGCTCATTCATGAACTCAAATTAATAAGTGACAAAAAAAGTGCAGGCTCGTTCAAGTCTGGCAATATGATTTGTAAGTCCTATCTCTTCCCATCTCGCTTTCCTCAATTATTTCATTTGCAACTGTCTAGAGGGTGGACAATTCTGAGTGAAGAATGTGTGTGTGTGGCATGATAGAAAAACACTGTAACCTACAGTATGTGTGTATTGTAAGGGTTAGGGGAAAGGTTAATTACATTTGCTGGTATTGGATATTGCATTAGGGGTATAGTTATATGTGTACTGGATATTCTGTCTCTCATCTGTCAGGGATTTAAACTAATAGCAGCTTCGGTTTAGAGGGCAATAATGTTTCCAGATGCATTTTACATTTTGAAACAGACAGGCAGTGCAAGTGTCGGATAGAGACAGAGAGAAGATGTATGAAAGACGTTTTTTTTTTTACAGTAAATAAGACTACTTTCTTTAAAGGGGACCTATCATGCAAAATGCACTTTTTGATGTATTTTATACATAAATATGTGTCCCCGGTGTGTTGGGGAACTCACGCAGCGTCAGAAAATAAAACCCTCTCTCTTTTCCTCCGTACCCAAATCTCTAAAAACGGGCGTACAACGGAGCTGATCCAGATTTGCGTCCGATATGACGTAATATCTGAAATGTTGACCCACGGCACTATCAGAAAGTTGCTGTCAGAAACAATGCCCGACTGTTTTGGACGTAATATGGTCGGTGTTTACATTAGCATCGCTAACACTCAGAGCTAACCTGTGCTGGAGAGCATGTGTGTGAAGAAGCAGGAAATAAAAAGGAACTCACCTTGTGGGATAACCGGCAAGAGAGAAATCCTTTGAGCTCCAGACTGTTTCAGTCATAATCCTTGATAATCCATGATATGGCGTTTCATCACGGCAGTATTTAGTTTAGACAGTAGCTGAGCTCAGCCTCCTCCTTTTTTATTTTTCATCAATTTTTTATTTTTTTAAAGCTTTATACCCAAAATTAGCACTTTTGAAACAGGAAGTGAAATAGAGGGATATGAGGCATGGCTAGAATGGGTGATCTGTTCGGTATTTTGAACAAAATACTTCATAGAAATGTTTTTTATATATTTGTATATATCTGAGACCTATGCTATTGCCTAAAAATAGCATGATAGTTGCACTTTAAGGCAAGCGATGACTTGACTGTAATAATCTGAAAGCATTCCCTATATCCCTTTTGTCCTGGAATTAAGTGGAATTAGAGAGAGGAAGGAAATGAAGCGAAATGCAGCAGGAAAGGCTGCAGCTGTTCAAATGAGGCAGCAATTGGTTTGGATACGTTGTCGGCTCTTGCCAAGGCTTGCTAGATTTGATCCAGGCTCGTTTGATGGGCTCACAAAATATTCTTGCAGCGTCTTTGTACCTCTGACGTTGTAAAATGAGAATAGGGTTTTCTGGGGCCTTGAGATGTTGCAAAAGAGAATGTATAAAGCGATTGTTGATGAAGGTCAGGGAGCCAACAAAGACCATACTGAAAGTAATGCAAGCCAGAGACAGAGAGGCTCTCAAGTGAAGCCATATTTGGATGTAGGAGGCAGAGAAAGATGGCAGTAGAAGTGAGTAGAAACAGAGAGAAAGAGAGAGAGGCGGATAAAGTATGGCCATCTGCAGCGTTACTGAGGGGTGCTCTGCCAGGTTAAATGAGGCAGGAGGCGGGGAATTTGGCGACACATCATAGGTATCATCCTGCACTTGTGTGCGTGTCTCTGCATGTGCAAGCATGCATGTGCACATAATGTTAACATCGAGGTTGTAATAAAAGATACTCTGTCAAAGTAATTTCCTCTAGACTATGACCTTTCTCTTTGTTCCATGTCACAAACCTATGCTATTCAAACGGTTCTGTTAAAAGATGAATGATTTAAAATGCATTTTCAGTATACTGTGTCCTGTACATTGTGCTGTTGTAGCGTTTCTCTGCTAATGGCACAAACACAATTTACTTTTGCTAAGTTAAAGCTGTAGTACTGTTTTATATATCTTATTTAACTTAAACATTAGATATTGAGCATGATGTTTGCTTTCTACAATGCTTTACCCATGTGTGTCCTGGGGTTATTAACTAATTTAAATAATATTGGTCTTATTTTCACTCGTGTATTTTGCCATGTATTTAAAAACTCCCATGTATTTGTATTTATTTGTTTAATTTGTTGGTTGTGTTTGTTATTTCAGTTTAATTTCAATCCAAGTGTATCAAACCAAGAGTAAATTCATAACTTTAACATGTATCTCTGGTTGCTTGTTAGATATTATATGTTGATGATAAAATTACAAAATCATCAGTAATGTCAGAGTTTTTATCGCGGCCGTCTCTAGAGCTCTTGGTATTCGTGTATTGAAGTGTTGCTGCAATGATTAAGGTAGTATCTGAAGTCCAATAACAATCCATGGAAATGATTTCAATATCTATAAAAATAAGACCCAGGTTGAAGACAATAAACAACCTTGAAATTGTCTGGAATGACTACAAGGCAAATGTTGAGCGCTTTCTTTTAATGCTAATCTGTTTCTGTGGCAGAATTGAAAAGGCACGCCACAGCATGTGTGAAGGTGAATGAGTCTGTTTGCTGCTGATTTAAAGAAGCAACAGAGTTGTTGTATTGTAATTGCCACTCTCTCATCCCAATTGGCATTCCTTTGAATGAATGAACAAGCATGTAATACAATATCCACACATGGCATGAGCCTGAGTGTGAGCCTGTATATTTGGGTGTTTACTGAAGGTCAGTCATGCTCTCCCATCCATGCAAATCTCCCAGGCACTTCTCACTACTCTCCCCAAAACACCATTACACGCACACAGACGTTTGGAGCGCAGCAAAGAATCTCTTCCTCCTTATGCCAAGACTGTGTCTATGTTGAAGCTGACAGCACAACAGTCCTTAATCCTTCTACCTGTGACTTTTTACAAACAGGATTAGCCCCAGTTTCCCCACTAAATTCCCCCTGAAATACCGGTAAATCCGGGGCTGCTGGCTGATCCACGGGCCATGGCCCTCACCCTCTGTTTCATGTCCTGAATACACTGCTGCTCTTATCTAAATGAACAGCTCTGCTACGGATGTGAAACACCTCTACGGTAGTTCTCAACTGAGCGCTCTTCAGCATGCCGCCATGTGAACAGAAAAGCAGGGTTGAATACATAGGGTTGGGAGGGTTACTTTGTAAATGTAATCAGTTACTGATTACTGAATACATGGCTCTGAAAGTAATCCGAATACAGTTACAGTTACGTGTCTTAAAAACGTATTCAGATTTATTTTAGATTACTTTTGGATTACTTTCTTTTTCCATAACAGGAGACACAAAAAGCAAAAAAGGAAACTGAACGTGTTTTTACTGTTTGGCTTATAAAGAGCACAACTGAAACATAACATCTGAAACGATGTAGCCTAACAACATAATAAACTTTTTGGGGATGCAGCTTGGGATGTGAGGAGTGAGGGACACGGTTTAGAAAGGGGGTGTCGCCTTTCCTGCCAGTGTTGGCAGGACATGAATTAAAATGTCGAACGCGGACTTCATTCTAAGGACATTTCGGCCAGGGGTGTAGAGCTATATTTGTTTAAGCACCGGATTGGCAAAACAGGAGTGTGTGCACCAGTCTGCCTTGATCTATGTATTCATGTCCGTGACACTCACAGTATCAGCTGCCCGCAGCTGTTTTATAGAAGGAAAACCTCCTTCACTTCATGACATCTCTGCAGCACCAGGAGGCAGCGGGAGGGTTAACTCAGCCTCTGAGAAGAGGAGCTCGCAGTGCCTTTCACGCACCGCCTTCATTTACCTTCAGAAATAATCATTAGTAAGGCTCAGTGGCGAGCCGTGACTTTTATACCTAGGCCCTCTCTGACCCCCCTTCCCTCGAAAATAGGGATAGGGAGATATTACGTCACAGCGTATACTTCAGCGGAATATCAAAACAGCGGTCCGGGGTGCAAAACGCATCAATGACAGCGACCCTCTACCACACAGAACAACACCATTTATATAAACACCTATCATGACAGGGCACCCACAGCCAAGTAACAATTACAAATGAATTAAGTCGGCACGGCGGCCCGCATTGAAAAAAGGCCTACCTTTGATGATAAATCACTGAAACACAAAGTCCATCCTCCCGTCCTTTTGGATGAAGCACTTGCGGGTCATTCAGCTGGTACTTTGCCACTCCAGTTTATCATTGTAACTCAATCTTGAAAATGACTCGGTTAATAATTTCGCAACGATGTCATTATCACTATCACTGAAGTGAGCCATCATGAACAAACTTATGCTAATCATAAATCTATCGATTAGATTTATGATTCGAAAATAATAAAAGTAGGGTAGACATGTGGATATTATCCGTCTGAACAAAACGTGCATTTATCTAACAGGTTCGTTTTCCACAGACCTTATTTCGAGCTATTTTCCAAAATCCTCTGAAGAAATCCCGTTGCTTTCTGTCGAGGGAATCCGAGCGCAGCTTACTTCCGGCTTTTAGGACGCGTCACTGCACCACTTACATAGACCTCACAGCGGGCGGAACTAGTCATAAAGTCGAGAAGGTCCTCGCTGCGGAACGCGGAATGGGGCGGGGTCAGATAAAAGGCGGGGTTGGATGTCCGACCCCACCCAGAGAAGAGTTCCGACATCTCCGTTCACTCCAATGGACCAGTTTTTTACAGCAATGACGGATCGCGGAGCACTTCCGGGAAACTATTGAGAGGATCTGCGGCTAGCAGTCTATGGTTGCAGCATAATAGACCCGACCGTTCGTGATGGATTTTTAAAGGTAAGAAGACGTTTAAAGATTTATATTGCGGATATTATCAGAACATCTGAATCAAATTAACTACACATGTGTATTAAAGGATGTTAGTGGATTATCCCTTCAATCAGTATATTTGACGTTTACAGATAACAGATTAGATTAGGCTAGAATGCCGGATAACGTTAGCAACACACGTTAACCACGAACAGCCTATTAATCCGTTCTCCTAATGTTATTTCCTCCAACGTTGTGGAATTAGAGAAAAGGGGCTTTTTAACGTGCTTTTATCCGGGTGGAGGGAGTTGGGGCGTGTGATTGTAGTGGGTGGAGGTGGTGAAATGAGGATATCCATTTTGGAGTTCAAGCTAGTATAATATAGTTAACGTTACACAATAATAAGGAAGAGAGCTATTTTTGTGATACATCGCTATCGATATGGATTTAGAGTGGATATTTGAGACTTCCAAACAGTAAACAAAAACGTAATTTATGGGTGAGTGTTTTTAGCAGAGTCATATTATGTCTTTGTGATTCTGTTGATTATTACCTGTCTGTATTATGTTGCAGCTCAGCTGATGTTGGATTGATGGCATAGGGAGAGGGACTTAAGTGAGAGTGAAAACACAAGGTACGTTTTAAAATAGGTCGGCAATTTCCCATCCTCTGGTTGCTAGATGTATCTAACCCTTTCTCCTGTCTCCCTCTTTCAGCACCAGAACCCCAGGGGGATATGGAGTCTAAAGACATGCAATGAGACCCTCACCCCGCACCTGAGTCTCAACTCCCAGAGCTTTGCAAGCCTCTCCCTGTTCCTTATTTTTATTAAACAGACGTTAAGCTTCCCAATGGTGTGGTCTTCGTTTTGTGAAAAATATGATTACCTCACATATGTTGTTGCTGTTGTTGTCTTTTGTGATAGTTACATTGCTCCTGCTGACTTGAGCCAGCCATTCTTTCCTCCTCTCTATGTCAGTGGGGAAACCTTACATTCATACTCCTTTCTTTGAGCGCTTGAAGCATCCCCAGGCAGCACAGCATTTATGTTCAGGTTCAAATTTGAGTCGGACTATTTAATGTTTTTTGAGCATTGATAAAGAAAACCTTAAGGTTCATGCCTGTTTTGAAGAGCGCGGTTGAATGTTTGCATCAGCAAAGCCTTTCACTGTTGTATAGATTTTTTGTTTGTATACTTGGTTTGGTTTTTATATTTACTGTATTTGCTTTTTTGGTTCTGTTATCTTAATGATTGTTCTGTTATATGATAAATGTTGTAAATAATAAATGCTTTTTCTATCATTCTATTAAATGCAGTGTAATGTATCATTTGAAATATATGGACTAGATATGAGTATGCACAGAACTGACTAAATGAATAATCAATTAAAACAAATATTAAATAATATACTTAAATACACTATCATCTAAAACAAATATTAAATAATGAACTTAAATACACTAATATAGAATATATGACTTTTTATACCACATATTTAAATACATTCATGCATTTAATTAGTATGAAGTTTGTATATTTAGTTTTTAAATTATATTTAGTCGAGTGCAGATTAATTATATTTAGTCAGTGCAGATTTGTGTCTGTACTTATTGTAGTTGTCCAGCAGATGATGCTATTTGTGTCATTAGGATATCCATACACCCCGCCCATCGGACGTCCAGCCCCGCCCACATCCGACCCCGCCCCATTCCGCAGCCAGGGCCTATAGATAAAGTCCGCGAAAAGAAAGCCCGCCCATTTAGAGGGAAGATATGATTGGTCAATTGTACTGTCATTTGACATTACTCTCTCGTTGAGTTACTATAGCGGGCCCTCTGTGAATGTAGAGAGGGACCAACAAGCTCTCCCGTCTTCACATAACTCGCAGAGACGGCATTTAACCCTTCACATTCCAACAGAAACTGAACAGGCAGAACAGGATTTATTTCTTTGGAAATATTATTTTACATAAAATGAAATCAAGTTACTTTGGTAAAACTAATGAAAAATATAACAACAAAAACATATATAATTTAATGTTTTCAAATATTATTTCTTAGAATATCTTAGGCCCTCACAGAGGGCCTAGAGGGCCCTGACGGCTCGCCACTGGGCTAAAGAGCGACCGCAGGCTGATGTGTTTTAACCACACACACACCTCTACACACACGTGATTTAAACGCAGATATTTGTTCCTCCATGTTTCGTTGTTATCGTTTCACTGAGCGGACCCGCCCTTTTTTTTTTTTTAAACGCTCCCTTTTTTGGTCCATCTGCGGGGGTAATAGGTTTTGTGCGCTGTGATGATTCGGCTGTACCTTTAGTAATGAATATTAAATGTTGTGAGGAAATCTTTCCACCAATAATTCCAATAAGTAATCCAAAATGTATTCACTTCAGGTTTACGAAAGTAACTGTAATCAGATTACTCGTTTTTCAAATGTAACGGGAGCTGAATACAGTTACTTGATTTTTGTATTCTGATTACGTAACGCCGTTACATGTATTCCGTTACAACCCAACCCTGTGTAACCATGGAGCTCACACCAGTGAAAGTCCAGCAATGAGAGAAGCATGTTAATCTGGTCCCTTTCCACATACATAAACACATTCACATTCTAATAGAAAGACTGCAGGTGAAACATGGCATCTATAATGCAGCAACACCGTGGGCGAAGTGGGGACATACAGCAGAATAACAACCAGTATACATCGACTAGATCTGTTGAATATTAATATTGTGGTTTAATGTGGGGGAGAGAGGGATAAGGAGTGGAGGAACATCAGTGATGATCTACTTATCAGGCTGAACAAGTTTCACATCTTAACACTGTGAAGCAGCAGCACATTATGAGCAGGATGGTTAGCATTACCAGACATTTTAATAATACCAGGATATATGAGCTTTGAGGTTTGAATTCAAATAGTATGGTACTGTAGGGAAGACACATGTCTAAAGCGTTACCAAGCTGAGACCTTTGTCGTCTAATGAGTTTTGATTTTGAGTAAATATGATATAGTGAGTTTTCTTTTCTATACCATGTTAGCTGATAAAAACACAAAAGTAGTGGCTTGCATCTTAACAACGACTAATCTGAGTTATTTATATTATTAGTCACACAAAGTTAGTAGTCATAAATGCAAGTATCGGGAAAAGGTTTAGATAAAGTCTTGAATATTATTTGAAATAAAACATGTGACCCTCAAAGAGCCATGCACTGGTGCTTTAGGATAAATGCGTATTGCAGAACAATGAAACAATGCTAACATGATGATGTTTGGCAGGCACAATGTTCACCATGTTGGTTTAATACATTAGCATGCTTACATTTGTTTATCTTTCCTTAGCATTTGGTAGCTTCTTTTGATTCATGTATTGATTGATCAATTTAACTAGGCGATGGCTCGATAAAAAAGTGAAGGGATCATCATATTATTAAAACTCACCCCAAGAGGCACATTAATGTGTATTCCAGATGTTGTGTTTCATCTCAATACAATCTTTGAAAAATAAATAGTTCTCGGGAAAGTGGTGGACAGCGACTGGCCGACCAACTACTGCCATTCCAACAGCAAAGCCAGCAGCATGGCTTAAATAACCCAACGTTGTGAAATGACTTTCTAAAGACCTTTCTACGAGCCAATGTTTAATTTGTAGTGTTGAAGGATGTTAAGAGCATCCATATACAAGTTGTTTGGCTATATTGTTCTTGTTCTAAAAGAAAATAGCTAAAGCTGTGGCTTTGTGCCAGATACTGTAAGACAATACAATGTTTTATTTCTTCCTCTTTTTACTCAGTACCATGACTTTTAGTTGATTTTACTGTTGTCACAACCAGTATGAGTAACCTTTCCCCTGCTCAGCGAGGTGAAATGTAATAAATGAAATGAAACAGAAAATAATTAGGTGACGGGCCATTATTTTTGGTATAACTATATAACTTAATGTTCCTCTTTTACATTGTTAAAAACAAAATGTTTTGTTTTCTCCTTGTATTACCGTCGTTACATCTGTTATTCTTACTCCCTCACTCTTTCCTCCACCCATTTATTCAAACCAATTTCTTTTGGAACACTGATTTTCTCTTGCCTTTTTTACTTTTTGAGAACAGAACGAATTGTTCTTTCTTGTGCCTTAAAAATGTCATGATAATTTTCTTCCTTTAACAATAAGTGACACTACTGCTAACTCAACCTGAAAATACAGCGGCACGGCAGTGAGACACAGCTTCTAACTGTCCCCACTTTCCTAAAAGTTTTTAACTTTAGCTATTGGTTTCGGGGGGATAAACACTTCCAATGCTTTTAAGAATCACTTCATCACAACTCAGAGTGATTTGAGGGGACTCATCCATTGGATGAGTATGACATTCAAAGCTTACCAGCAGGTTTATAAGGTCCCACCTCAGTGGCAGATTTATAGAGTGCATCTGAAGTGATAGTGTGACAAACTTGGCTTTTCGTAAAACTGTCCCATGGTCTAAAGACGACATCAGCTATATTTAGTGGATATATGTCCCCATGCATGGGTGTGTGGGTGTTCATAAGGGATGACAGCAGGCAACATTAAGTACAGTGCCGTCATGATCTAACATTGCTACGTGATTCACATGCTGTGACAGCCATCTCTATGTCAAGCAGCATATGAATATTCAATGAGATCAAGGAGAGTGTATGAGAATGCAAATATACATATACAGTCATTCTTTGTTTATGTCCATGTTAATGATTCAGAATGTGTTTCATGTCAGAGAATAATTCTTCCTTACTCCTAAGACATTTAACCGTTCTGCCTGTTGACGTGTATGACCAACCCTGACTCTGTTATCTCCCGTAAGGAATGTGCTAATGCAGTCATATGTTGATATTTCTCAGTATGACCGGTCAACTCTCGGTCACAGAGCCTAAGAGTCAGACAAGTGATTGAGTGTCTCCAGATGTTGGGGCTATCTCCAGTGTTCCCAGAACTCTCTGTAAACTAGTTAAAAGGTCCATTAGAGAGAGGCTGGGCAGAATTGATGTGGCAACCCACCCGTGCTGTCAGAACCTCTGGCTGCTGTGAATTGAGATGTGAAATTCTCCGGCCAACACCAGTGTTTGACATCAAAGCTCCAACTCTCCTCGTGTCTCTCTGAGTCCTGACTCTCCATTGCTGCAGAAGTTTCCCTTACATTTCACAGTAGTGAGTATCACTACTAAAGAGACCTGGAGAGTACACTTTCATTGTGGAGAACAAACAAAAAAGGTGTTTGGCTAGGATGAAGTATTTTTCTTACCTGCAGTGAGAAGTATGTGTTTGTGAAACAGATCAATTCAGAAGAAGATGGCCGCACGTCCCCGAGAGACCATAGGAAGAAAAAAAACAGAGATACATGCTTTGTTAGCTACAGTGGGATCTTCATTTAGTATGTGTGGTAATTATATAAACACAATGAAGTCGACCAGTGTCTGTTTGAATACGATGGCAACATGTGTTATCACATTGATAACACAATATACAACTGCATGTTCTTCATTAACACTGTTGTGAATTATTTCAAATACGGTTCCTATTCAGAACCTGTTATTGTTCTCTTAATATAGTTTCTATTGTATTCCTTAACAGTCTGAATAATAGAAATGATTAAATGGAAAGGAACAAAAATACTTTAGCTCAGGAATCCCCTTTATCATCATCATCATTGTCATTGTCACTACAGCAGAAGCAAAATCAGAACCACGGCAGTTCCACCATCACGGCAACCATCAACAACACAACTAACATCACCGGCACCATTATGAATATCATTTCCATTTTTTTCAGAACTGTAATCATCATCAGTGTCACATTCTTACAACCCTTGTAGAAGAAAGAACAAAAATATGCAATCAGCCAAGTGGGAAAGACACTTTTTTGATTTAGCTGAGATACCGCTTCATGTACTTTAAAGTTCTATCCAAGAATGTCAAGGTCCTTTTACATTCTCAAGAAGAATCAGAAGGACATTTTTAAAACAGCTTGTTTTAAATGTACTATATTTACATTGTGCAAGGACACACAACACCGTGCCGCCAGTCTTCAAATAATGTACAGGGTTACAGACACTTCATCCGTGCACTGCGTCTAGTTCTGGTTTTAAGCTGCGAGAAAAATGTAGTTTGTGAGTAATTTTAAGAAATGTCCATTATCTTACATGTCTCCTTAGGATGTACCACCTGCCAGATGAAAAAGTTTACATTTCAAGTACAGGTTGGAACCCAAAACCCTGTCGAGTCAGGTCTACTTTCTTGATGTTTGTAACCTTTCTACTTCCCCACTTCTCTTTGCAGCTTCCCATGGGGGCGTTACGAAGGTATGGTCAATTGTTCTGAATTCCTGTTTCAGAGAGGAAGGTCTATAATATATAATTTCAGGGACAAGTGTTGAGTTGTGGGCAGGCTCTGCCTTGGCGCAAAGGAGTACAATGGCAGAGTATTGATTGGGAAGACAGAAGACTTTAAAGCCTGAGCAGGAACGTCATTGGGCAAGGTCATGAACCCTTCATTCAACCATTATGATCAACACCCACTGCAAAACAAGCCCACACACAATTCACACATGTACACATGTACACATGTGCGTATGAGAATGGCACACATACAGCTGCATTATAAGGACTCACTGGTGAGCATCTGCCCAAGGCTTTCTTCCAATAATAACAATCTCCTTAAATAATAACCACATAAAATGACAAAATGAGATTCTGCACGATGACATGTAATCAGTTTGGTTCCCCTGAGTTATAAATGTACTTGGAAAATCGCTTCGAGTTCACAAGTAAAATTGATTGTTGATTTGATCATAAAGGGCCTGCAGTTGCCTTTCAGATATTAATTCATAAAGTGTTACTAATAGTGTTGGCGAGAATTCAGAAGCATGGCTAGGAAAAGTGTAAAACATAACACATCCTAATACAACAGTCAAATTAGGTTAAGAAATAATTATTCTAATGCATAACTTCAATGCATGTGCATGAACATTTCAATAAGCTGACATGCCCAAACAGAGGCTAACAGGCCAATGTGTTTTAATGAAGCAAGCCTTGCCACGGGCTCGATACACATAATGAACTACTTTAAAGACAGGGCATGATACAATTACACAATCCATAACAACAAAAGAACAATACATGCGTTGGGGAAAGTACCTTTCCTTATTCACTTCAGTAAACATGATCTCAAGGCTGTGAGTGAGTTGTGAAAAGGTTACATCTCTGACATATGGAATGGAGAAGGTTAATGAGTACGTTAGAGAGACGCTGTGCCACAGAGCTGGCATTTCATTTACTGTGAATTTGTATGGAGAAGTTATGGGCATGTCGGTCTTTCTGTACAACCAAAGGTCCCCTGATATATGCTGATGTTTGATGGTGGTGAGCAACACTTTTCAGTTGCCTATTAACTGCTGACAAACCTGGTATCAGTTGTATTCAGGCAGGCCGTTAAGACACAACTTCAGATGTCATAAAGAAAACAGTTAATTCAGGATTCTAAAAATAATACTTCTGTTTTAATCTGGATCTGGTTTGGTTAGCGTTTATTGGTAAATGCAATGCAAAAGAGGGTTAGGGTTAAACCATGACCAGATGGGAATATGGGTTGTGTGCCAGGTCACTTTTAAGTTACTGTATGTACTGCTTTACTCACAACGGTGGATGCACTCATGTTTCCAATTTTGGTTAGGAAAATCCTGAACTCGGTGTCCTCTCAACTTTGAAACATATACAACTATAGCTTTCTCTCACTGTACATTCCAGAGTTGCAAAATTACTTGACAGACGTTCCTGATTTCTTTTTGCATTGGCTTTGACATGTACATGCAGGTTAGTCTCTGGAGGAAACAAATGTCATTCCATTTAAAATCACTTTATAAGATCTGCTTCAACTGGTTATGTCTTCTTGCGGACCGCCTGGCTAACCTTCATCTCAGAATCGTAGCATTTCAATTTGGTACCGGGGATTGAAGAGGTGTTTTCATCTGCAGGCAGACTTAGATGGTCCTCTTTAAAAGAAGTTTAGATCAAAGTCTAGGCAGAAATGGGTCCAGAATGAGACAATGTTGGAGAAAGCCTGATGTGCATCGAGGATTGTTGGACTTAATATTAGAATGACGCAGACTTCTGGGATTTCAGGATGCCTTTTCACCAAAGGTTTTCCAGCAGTAAAAAGTGATACATTTATCATATGGAACTGCTTTAGATTGCTTTCCAAAACTATATAATACCATTTCACCTTAGTCACCCACCACTCAGCAGCAGTTTGACCTACACTATTTCATGTATGACATGCTCTGTCCTATCTCTACAATTGTGCCTTTGAACACCATGTTTGATTTCTATGAAAGAATGTCCCTCCTGGGTGAGAGCTGGCCAACAGCAGTTTGTATTCTGTATACAGTATGCATGTTTCATTCAGCGATTGATTGTCTGCGTTGTGTTGTTCAGGAGGGCGAAAAGTGTTCAAACTGACATTTCATTCAACATAGAACGATGATGTAGAGTGATCTGTGGCCAACACAATCATAATAGTACAAAAGCACAGAAAAGCATACTAATACACACTTTCCCAATCAATCTGTCCGACAACCTCTACTGGGCATTATTGGAGAGAACAATCAATAGGCCAGCGGCCACCCTGAAATAGCTGCTGCTGCACCATCACACCTCGTCTCCAAGTGCACACTACTCCAATCTTGGAGAGAGAAGGTGGAAAGGATTGGTAGGAACTACAAAGACATGTGTTGAAAGATGGGAACAATAATCACAAAAGAAGAAAACCTATTATTTTACCTATTTTTATATACAAAAATAATTGGGTTGGGTGAGACAGCATAAAGAGAGTGAGGAGATGAAAAAGTTCATGGATGCATGCAGTGTTATCTTCCTGGACCGGGGAAAAGAAAAGCAGAGAGGTGGAAGATGAGGAAAGGTGGATGAAGAGACATCGGGGGATTCTTAGATCGAGTCCACAGTGGTCCGCATCCTGAGAGACTGGGTGAAATGAAGGGAAGAAAGAGCGCATGAAGGCATGTCCATTCAAACTGGCTTATCATCCAGCTTTCCCCAAGAGAGCTGGAGGAGGAGGAGGAGGAGGAGGAGGAGGAGGAGGAGGGCACTATGGATAGAAAAAGTGAGTCTGAAAGAAAGTAAGATTGAAGATGAGTTAAGAGTCAGGAAGGAGTCTGAAAATTGCAACACGGGTGAGTGGCGCAAAAGTGAAAAGATGGATGAGACTGAAATGAAAATGTAGAGGAAATGGAAGAGAAGAGCATGGGGACCACATGTGAGATAATTACTTGGAAAGGAGTCAGATAAGGGGGAACAGTGTGGAACTCATGGCCATGATGAAAAGAAGGCTAAACTAAATGTGGCAGAGAAGCTAGGAGTTGGATTCAGAGAGTGTGAAAAAGTCAGTTTAAATGCAGGAAACGAGGGGGCAAGGAGAAAGGGGAGGAGGAGGGGGAAATCATAGCAATGGCGATGGCAAAGAAGCACTAATAGGCTAACCGAGAGGCTTTACCAACAATAAGGGACATCAGCCTGCCTGACACCCATATCTATGTTCTCACCTCTGTTAAATAAAACATCACCATGCTGATCGATACACCCAGACACTTAGACACACTGCACACATATCGGTATGCACACACATGCACACACACACTGCTTTACATTCAGCACCATCACAGCACTGAAAGCCTGAGGAGGAATGGGAGATACATGTTTTCCATCTATCCATTCACCCACTCCTTTCTCCCAGCCTTTTGTCTTTCATTATTAAAAATAAATGTTCAGTCTAAATGCACGTGTGCTCAAGCCATCCCACACATACTGTTTCAGGGACACATTTACACACTCGAGCTTGAGTTTGTCTTAAAGCATGTGCGCTCGCATTTTTCCTCAGATGGGAAGCAAATTGAAATGTTAGTTTTACAAACATTTCTAGGAGGCAAAGCTTACCTCTTTTGAAATCGGGATTTATTTAAATCCGTAGAACCTTGAACAACATATTTCATTTTTTGGCTACACAATGTAAAACTGATGAAAGACCTATGGGTTATTTCACATTAGAAGATGAATAATAGAGAGCTGCAATACAGAAACATATAATTTAAAGTCAATTCAATCCTGTGATAGTTGTCAAGTCCTTCAGGTTTTTGGCCTGTTTCAGTGATTTAGCCTGACTTGATAGGCTAGAGGGCAACAGAGGACGCTTTGGACAACTCAAATTTGTTCTTTTTGTCTTTATTTAATGAAGACAGCTCCAAGAATTCATCAGGTTGAAAACCTTCAAACACAAAGTACAAACAAAAGTTAGCTCACATGCTACACAAATTACAAACATTTTGCAGGTCTCACTGCATTCTCAATAATAACAATAATAGCACCACAAACTATGTTTTAATTACAAAGGATAAATTGTTACTTTAAAACCACATCTTTAACTTAAATGAATTAATAAGAGTGTTTATCTCCACTTGGAAACAAGCACCAGAGAAAACCTCATCTGACCACCTGCGCCGTCTAAATTACACAGAAATCACTGGAGCACAGGCAGACCGCGCTACGTAAAAAACACAGCTGATTGCGCAACAGCACTCTCGCAAAGTGCGACAACAGATCAAGTAAATAAACACAATACACATACCAACGGCGTCTCCGGAGCCTCACACACACTGTCGCCTGGTTCTCTCTCCGTGGCTTTGAGAACAAGAGACCGGCCATCACAAATTACACCCCTTTTTGTAGCCGTGTTGCCGGAAGCGGCATTCATATTTTCCCTACAGCTCGCTTCTGAAAAGTAGCCCACGCTATCAAAAATAAACAAATACCCTCTCCTGGTATTGAACAATACTATAATAATAATAATAATAATAATAATAATAATAATAATAATAATAATAATAATAATAATAATAATAATAATAATAATAATAATAATCTAAATGAAAACACATAATTATTTGTTAGTCCGTTTTTCACAGATATAATTACATATAGCCCTATTGACTTTCGTCTCGACAATAGTCATACAAATACAATCTTTTCCAATTTGAATCTAGTGGCTGTTACAACTGATCTTATCCTAACCGATGTTAAGGGTTATAATAAGAACAAGTAGGCTACTTAGTCGTAAGTCATTCGGCCCCAATTGTTTTGGAAAACATGTTCTAGGAAAGTTATAGACAAATCAAAGGTATCATTGTGTGGTTTGGCAAGAATCAGACAAAATAACTGCAAACTCATCAATCAAATCGATCAAATAGAGATATTCGTCAGGCATCATAAAATCGAAACTGCAAACTCTGCGAAACACCCTCCGGAGAGTCATTAGAACTGTAGGAAAGATCATTTGCTCATGTCTCCAGACTGAAGAGTCCCTGTACATTGACTGCAGCTGAGACAGGGTACATTATCTGTACGGTCCAACCGCCATGGAAATTCTCCATTCAGTACACGCGGTCAAACACTGCAATATATTGGCCACTGCACAGAATGTGGAATGATCATCTAATATATATTTATTAATCATTTATTGTTGCTTCTTCACCCTGATAGACTTGCTTAAAAGCAACATAATTTATATACTATATTTGTGTGATTCTGTTCTAACACCTACGCTGCCCCTGCAAAATATTGTAGAAGTCCCTCGGTCCAGTCCCAGGCTGATCACTGAATGTATGTTACAACACAACACTGTTAAGCGCCTGCAATTAAAAGTGTTACAGCAGCCTTAAATTAGCTTCAAACGGTCACACCCTAAGCATCCATTTGTATAAGTTAGGATACTTAGTCAAGTCTAAATGTTCTCCACACTGAACTTGTACTTGAATAGATTCACAGCCCAATACATTTACACAATCTTCTGTAGAGATAACCCCAATTATTCCTTCATAAGACTTACACGCACACCGCTCTAATATAATGTGTGATGTACTCAGAAATTGAGAGCTGGGACTCAGCGAGAAGATAAAAACAGACAGGGACAGAGAGGCAGGCAGAGAGAGATCAATAATCTGTTGTAATTAAAGTGAGGTCAAAGGTGAAAATACAGGGCATAGCTGATGATGACATCGGAGACATGAACTCAACTCTGCACTCCCCTCACCTTCATTTTTTATATGTGTGTTGGACTGTTGGTGTCAAGACCAAGTTCAAACTGTATTTCCCTCTCTTTATCTCTGACTTGATTCAATATGATGTCATGCCCTGTATTCACAATATTCTGCCATCCATCCATCTTCTCCCGCTTATCCGTGGTCGGGTCGCGGGGGTAGCAGTTCCAGCAGAGAGCCCCAAACTTTCTCAATATTCTGCCCTCTAATATTATTCATATTTAAACTTTAATCAATTGTTGACATTGGCACCAACTTTTGACACACAGAGGGTACATCTCTGTGTTATGGCCCCATTTTATTCGTCAAAGTTCAGCTGTGATAAAAATAATACTTCAGTCCAGCTACACAGCAGAGCGAGGCACAAGTCATAACAAGTCCAAGGATTTAATGAGATTTCTGCTTTCTTTCTGGAGACCCACTGTATGGTTACTTAGTGGCACAACACCACACTGCTGATTGTGTATGGGTGTGTGTGTGCATGTGTGTATGTATGTGTGTGTGTGTGTGTGTGTGTGTGTGTGTGTGTGTGTGTGTGTGTGTGTGTGTGTGTGTGTGTGTGTGTGTGTGTGTGTGTGTATGTGTGTGTGTGTGGATGTGTGTGTGGATGTGTGTGTGGGTGTGTGTGTGTGTGTGTGTGTGTGTGTGTGTGTGTGTGTGTGTGTGTGTGTGTGTGTGTGTGTGTGTGTGTGTGTGTGTGTGTGTGTGTGTGTGTGTGTGTGTGTGTGTGTGTGTGTGTGTGTGTGTGTTTTGAAGGGCATTGCTCACAGCAGGCTAAAACTTAGGTTAACAGTCTAGCTAGTAACGTGCACTGTTAACAAATGCAAATTGTAAAGTGGTACAGGTGAGGTCCCATAAGTAACATCAATTATTCTATTTCTTATTTTTTATTGAAGTATTTCAACAGCAATTGATTGGATTTTTTAGATTTTGTATAGACACTGAAGCATCGTCATGGTGAGCACTGCTGTACCCCAGTACTGCCTTACACAGCTGTTATTGCTTTCAGTATATTGCATGTTTATTAATGTATACTAGTGAGATTTATATTGCTGTATCTCAGTGGTTAACAGTCAGGGCCTTCAAGGTATTCAGAGAATACCCTGAAACACTCAGATAAAACAAACACAAAATCGATTTAATTATATAAATACACACTCTAGTCTACAGAAGGTCCAGTTGTGATAGACATGGCCACTGCTGTATCTAGTATAATATACTGATGAACATGTACATTCAAATTGATGTTTTACATGGCTGTATTGTTGTTTATGATGTTACATGTGTCCACCAGCATACTGGGGGAACCCAGGACACACTGATGTTTGACCTGCAGCCTAACATGTGTTTGTGTTGATAGGGGAAATTGTTGCCTCCTGTTTTATGAAGAGGAAACAATTGCAACAGCTGCTACCATCAGCTTTGCTCTGGAACAGAGACAATGTTAGTTGTAATGGTACACTATAAGCCAATACAGGGAACACTGCTTTCACACGCACCTCTAAAGGTTAAACTGTTTTATTTCTACAGCACAATGGCATTTCTGGTAATGGCTACAATTATTTCGGTGTAGTACAAAGGTTGCTGCAGGTCTGGAACCGCTCTTTAACGATTAAAGGCTATGTCTGTGAATGTGTGCTAATTTATATCGGTCTTACATGATTATCTCATAACTGGAACCAGTTTTTTCAAACAATACAGATTTCTTTATGAAACCATACAAAACTTAAAACAAGGTACATTTTGTAACTTTTTGTAGCATAACTTTACGTTTTTTTTATTTGTAATAACTGTTTTCAAGGTCAAGAAAGAATTTCAGCCTTCTACAGTATATGAGTTGATATTTGAACATAATAACATGTTTTATATTTTAAAATGTAAATTGGAGAAGCAAATGCAGTACTCTATCATGTGGCTATTGATTTTCTGCCACTAATATGGATTATTTTTTTTTTTAAACGCTTCTGTTACAGTAAACATGGTTAATATTATTAATAAATAGGCCATTAGGTCACAGGTTGCCCCTTTTACTCTACATATAGCAAATTAATCCTGCATCAACAGAAAAAATAATTATCATTATTGATTTCCTTCCGCCAAGTATAATTTAAGTCTATTGACAAAAATGCAATCTATTTAGTAATACACAAAAAAGGCGAATCATATAACCTCCTTTGAGTGAGTAAAAATTATAATTTGGTTTAACCTTTATAGCTTTGACAATCAAAGGTATTGGAAAAAGTACTGGAAAAATGTATGTGGACCAATCGATAGTCTTCCACCCAGTATGGAGCAGCAATCATTCTGTGAATAGAAATCAGTTTTCAGACCAAAAGTAATTTAATGCTGTGCTGACCCATCACATTGTATATGGACGCTCCCCCACAGAGACCTCTGAACAGCCTCTATTCTCTGGAAAAGTGTGGGACACAATATTCGAAGATTCAATTCACATTCTCTCCTAAAACTAAACATGAGCTATGCGTTTTAACAACAGTTGCAGTTGGAAAGTTACCTTCCTTGCATCACTTGAAGACTGATTTGTATTATTTGCATGATGGTACTGTGAGAGTAGTTTCCTAACTAAACTTATGAAGCACATACTGTATTGTTGTGGTTCTTCATCAAATGAAATATTTATTTTCTCCTGTTCAGCTGGCTTTGATCCTTCAAGAAATAGTGTAAATGGTATCACAGCATTACATGCCGAGAGCGTTTTCGAGGTGCAGCTTGAGGCTTGTGGGTGCTTCCTGACAAACTGGCGTATCTTTATTGATGACAAAGATTGATCACGGCCTCCGGGGAGATACAGTATGAGCAATAAACCTATTTCTAATTGAAATCTCACACACACACACACACACACACACACACACACACACACACACACACACACACACACACACACACACACACACACACACACACAGTTTGTATAGTTGCAAAGGGAATGATACACATATTGCAATTGCCAATATTTGCACAGATTGAGCTAAACGCGTCAGGCAGTTAACACATCACTTTGTGTCAACTGTCGAGGAAGAGCTTGGCTGAAATAATCGATAAGGAGTGGAGGAGAGTCATATATATATATGTCTAGCAAGCCCTCCCTCGTGTGCCATGACCAACATACCAAGTATAATCTGTCCGCAAACCACCAAGCACCCCTGCTCTATTCATTTAATTATATGTCTATGTTGCAGCCTCTGTTTACACGTGTTATCCCTCCAGCTGCGACTTTCCTCTCTATTTCTTTTCCATCAAAAAAAAGTCTCTTGGAGGCTACTCCTGCATTCTGCCCACATATCCCACCTGCTCTGTATCCTTCCCTCCATAGTGAATAGATGTTTGTGTGTGTTGGCCTACAGTAGCTAAACTCCCAGTGGGCCCCCATGGTTATGGGCGGTGCAAATAAAAAGGCCTTAAGCAGAAGGGAAGCGGACAGTTAAAACATTTATTCACAAGAGAGCAACTAAGGCTGCGGCCCCACGAGGACGAAAACGGCTAAACGCATAGGATTAACGCAAACGCAATCGCAAACGGCTTCTGTCCACATGCAATAATTATCCGGATAGTGTCTGCCCACACGAGACCGCTCCGTTTAGCTCCAACCGCTGGAGAAGCTGCAGTACATGCAGGAGCCTCTACGTGGCACTGTAACTTCCTCCACAAAAGCAGCGAAGAAGCATGGTTGTCATGGTTGCCCTTCTGTTTATTCTCCGCGGTGGGGGCCGAGGGAACCGGGCAGAGTTTTTCGCCAGTCAGCGTGTATTAAAGTTGAAATCTTCCGGACAAAATTATAAAAGTGCCGGTCAAAGGTCTTCTTTGTTATTTATTGAGCTTTAAAACAAATGAATAACGACTCTATATAATATAATGATAAAATACACGGAGCCTCTCTTTTTCCTCCCTCTCTTCGGACAGCGCCAGTGTCTGTCTCATGCAGCAGCTCATCCAGTAATCAGTGACCCGGCCGACTGTAAAAATAAACATATTTATAACTAGTTTAGGGAGTTTGAGAGGTAATTAAAATAGCTAAGGGTGATGATCTGACTTGAAGTGTGTGTTTTGCTGCAGAGGGAGGAGCTGCAGGTGAGCAAAGCTGCGTGTCTCCGTCCTGTCAGATTAGACTTCACTCGCGAGAGAAAGATAAATAATCTGAATTCAGGGTGCAGTTTACTTTGACGTGGGGGTGAGCAGCAGAGGTGGGGAGAGGCGGGGCTATTGCCTCATCATTATTGCTGTAGATGTTGCACAAACAACTGTAGCATGGTCAATAGCGTCCGGAGCACGATAGCAACTCTGCGATCCGCCATTGTTGTTGTTGTTGGTGGCGAAACACTTCAGCACTGGCGCGGGGTAAGCGGAGGTGAGCAGAAGAGGTGGGGAGAGGCGGGGCTATTGCGCAATCACTATCAGTGATCTGAAAATGTCCGTATAGGGCGCACACACGGAGCCGTTTGACCCCCCAGAGAGTGGCGTATGCATTTCTATCCACCTTGGGACCCGTTGTCGTTTCCTCAGTCGTTTAGTGCCATATTCGGTCGTCCTCGTGTGGCCGAACGGTCTATATGACACTAAACAGTAACGACCGGCTGCGGCCCCACGAGGACGAATTCGGTCGTTTGCGTTTCTCTCGCGAGTGAAGTCTAATCTGACAGGACGGAGACACGCAGCTCTGCTCACCTGCAGCTCCTCCCTCTGCAGCAAAACACACACTTCAAGTCAGATCATCACCCTTAGCTATTTTAATTACCTCTCAAACTCCCTAAACTAGTTATAAATATGTTTATTTTTACAGTCGGCCGGGTCACTGATTACTGGATGAGCTGCTGCATGAGACAGACACTGGCGCTGTCCGAAGAGAGGGAGGAAAAAGAGAGGCTCCGTGTATTTTATCATTATATTATATAGAGTCGTTATTCATTTGTTTTAAAGCTCAATAAATAACAAAGAAGACCTTTGACCGGCACTTTTATAATTTTGTCCGGAAGATTTCAACTTTAATACACGCTGACTGGCGAAAAACTCTGCCCGGTTCCCTCGGCCCCCACCGCGGAGAATAAACAGAAGGGCAACCATGACAACCATGCTTCTTCGCTGCTTTTGTGGAGGAAGTTACAGCGCCACGTAGAGGCTCCTGCATGTACTGCAGCTTCTCCAGCGGTTGGAGCTAAACGGAGCGGTCTCGTGTGGGCAGACACTATCCGGATAATTATTGCATGTGGACAGAAGCCGTTTGCGATTGCGTTTGCGTTAATCCTATGCGTTTAGCCGTTTTCGTCCTCGTGGGGCCGCAGCCTAATATATGTGTGTTTGTGTCTGTGTGGGTGTGCTGAGATAGATCAACAGAATAATTGCAGATAGTAAGTACGCTTACACACATACGGTAGATACTGAAAATCACATACAGGCACTAACAGAGAGGTTGATTTATTTTGTAAGGGGAAATAAATCCATATCTATAAATACTCATCTGTGAGAGTATTTGCTAATGATTTGAGTGATCATTGTGTTGTACAGTAGCAACAATTAGGGACACAAAGGTCCAAAAGGGTAAACCTCGCATTATCATTAAGAGAGACATAAAACATCGTGTGGAGCAGGGTTTTGTACATGATCTGTTTGGTTTTGATTGGGGAAAAATCGATCTGTGTGACTGCATGGTCTTATTTTTATCTTGGTTTTATGGAAATTATTGATAGACATGCACCCCTGCGTACATTTTGAGTGAAGGGATGAGACAATCCTTGGTTTTCTGCTGAACTGTCCAGTCTCCTACATGAGAGAAACAAGGCCTGGGCAAAGGCTAGGCAATCAGGCTCAGAGGTAGAATGGCTTCGTTTTAGGCAGCTAAGGAATAGCTTCACATCAGTCACATATCAAAAGTGCTGAGTCCAAGTATTATCTGTCACTTACCACAAAGAACCTGAATAATCTTAGAACATTTTGGAAAGCCATAACATTGTTATCCGCCGGTGAAATCCGTAATGAGCTACCTCCCTGCCTTACCACAGCATCTGGCACTATATCGGACAGGGCTACTATGTTAAATTGTTTTAATGAGCATTTTGTGTCCTGTGGCTCTCTGTTTGATTCAGTTACTAACTCTGCTACTGTGATCACCACAGTCTGTGACTCTGAACAATGTGACTGTGAAAAACGTGGTTTGGAAAACCCTTTCAGTTTTTTTCTTTTTACTATTGAAGCCGTTCATGAAGCCTTAACCAGATCCTAAGAAACCGCCTGGTCCGGACAACGTAGAACCTTTCTTTTTAAAGATAGCTGCAGATTTGATTGCACCACCTCTTACTTCTATTTTTAACCTCTCCCTCAGCACGAACACAATTCCATAAATATGGAAGTCAGCTTATGTCCTTCCTCCACTAAAAGGTGGGGAGGCCACTTTATTAAATAATTATAGGCCCATCTCTAGATACGGTCGATCATCGCATCTTGAAGCAGAGGCTGGCCAGTATTGGCATATCCAGCCATGCAGTAGAGTGGTTTGTGAACTCCCTCTCTGAAATATCCCAATGTGTTCAGTTTGATGGGCTCACTTCTGAGGGGTTAAACATTACTAATGGCGTGTTTTAGGTCCACTTTTATTCTCCATCTATATCAACAGCTTAGGTAGGGTGACCATATTTTGATTTCCAAAAAAGAGGACATGCTGCCCCCAGCCTCGAGATACTTGATGATACTCAACGTTTATTCAAAGATGCCTTATTGTTTTAAAGTATGCCTCCTCTGTATGGATATAAAATTATTATTTATATTATTTTACTGTATATAACACAATAATATCTCTCTATAACCAAAGACACACCAAACCAAGGTTACTCAACAATCAACATGCTTTATTATGCCTAGAACTATCTCTGACAAATCTCAAATGCACAAGAATAACTTAAACATCAACCTGTAACAAAATAATAGCTCTCTTTTCAAGTCTTACTGGACAAAAATAAATAACAAAATATATGAAATAGTAGAAAATAGAAAATCCAGCTTTAACAAATAATCTCTTTGTATCTTGTCAATGTAAACAATAAAACAGTAACCTCACAAAGATACTAATCCAATTATTTTAAAAGTGCACTATGCAGTTTTGGATTTCACATTGCATAATTGCCATTAGTGAACATAACATAACATTTGATTACCTAAATCAAACCAAACACATTTTGAGGCACCATGAACCAAATATAAGCCTACTTTAAATGTTTGTAAACACAATTCCAGGCCCCTTCATTGTAAACAACCACAGTGAAACGACAACTTTTCACATATTTCTAGCTTCTAGCTAACAGTTTTCTAGGGTCCCAATTTAAAATTAAAAGTTTAAAGTTTCTCTCCCACAGCTACATAGCTTTCTCTCTCTGCATAGCTGCATACTTCAATCTTCTTCATCCTGCTTTTCTTCTTCATCCCCCTTGTCTGCCCATCGATATTTAGCTGTGGAGCTGATCTTTCCCAGCAGTTTTCGGTTGCTCAACAAATAAGCATGAAAGTCTTTGCAAGACATGTCTTTCAAATTGTATTGCACAAATAGAATCCCCTTCAGTGACTCAACAGACAGCTGGTTTCTCTCCTTGGTCCACTGGCTCTGCATCAGTGAGAAAATCCTCTCAACATTTGCATTGTGAGAGGAAAGTGCAAAGACAAACTGTGCAATCTTCAGTAGTTCTGAGTAACATGCAATGCTTTTGGCCTTCTCAAAATATTTGGTCCACTTCTGGTGCACCTGCAGGCCACTGAACTCCTCATCACGGTTGCACCTTTCTGTGAATCTCTTCAGATTGGTGACCTGGTCAAAACACTTGACATCATCAATTACCACCCCCTTCTCTCCTAGGAACTTGATGCAGGCCTCCACATCATTCCACTCTGGTGGCTCACTCAGATCCATCCACGTGAATGTGGAGAACTCTTCCATGGGAGTCATCCACTTCTCCAGATACTCCAGACATGTATTGTACAGGCCTTGCACATCAGCACAGAACTGGTCATATTCCTTACCAAGTCCATCACTACGCTTTTGTGCCAGTAGTCCCTTAACTTTAAGGGACATGAAGTTGTTGCTCTTGCGTTCAAGAAGAATGGTGTGGATGCTGTTCGTTATTTTCTTTACCCCCATAATGGAGTTCTTCTCCTTTTCCATGTCTTGAATGTGGGTGTGGAACGCAGACATGAGTGAGTGCATGTGCCAGAGGTAGATCTCACTGAATTCGTTTTCAAAAAACTTCTTGATCACTATGGGTGGTTTTTGCTGAGACAGAAAGAATGCCTTTAAGGCTGGAAACATCTGTATCATCCTCTCAATGCCTGGGAACAATGACAGCCACCTTGTCTTGCTGTGAGAAAGCATCCTTCTGTATTCAATGTCAACAAAATCACAGTACTCCTTCAGGCTCTCAGTGCGCACAGTGTAAATGTGGAAGTACTGGTAGATTTTGAACATGATATTCTCGAGGTCAATATCTATTGTGTCTGCCCCATGATGAACACAATTATTCAATATGTGTGCTGGGCAACCCACACCGATCAGAGTGTTCTTCTGCAGCAACCTCTTCAAATTTGCAAACACATTCTTTCCCCCTTCATCACGTCGGATTCCTCCAAAGTTTGTGTTGCAATTGTCGCCAGTAAATGCAATGCATTTTTCAGACAAATTGTTTTTTTGCCAATGTTTCAATGAGATATTGTGCAATGGTTTCTGCTGTCTCATTTGGTGTGTCTTTAACCTCGATTAATTTAGTTTGCATGCCACCCCTCTTCCAGTCAAAGTACTGGATTATGATTGGGAATATTTTCACTGCTCCGTGGTTACTCCCGTCTGTAGAAACACCACAGTACTGGATTTCTTTGAGTGCTTCATGTGCGACATCAATCGAGTGGGGCGCTATAACATCATTGACAATGGCTTCGGTTTTAGTGCGCGCACTACTGAATTTTTTGCAGTGTCAGAGTCTGGAAATGCTTTTTTTTAGCAAGGCACTTGTGCAATCCATAGATCTGTAGCTGTTGTGATGTTTCACAGTGTGAAATGCAAACGCACCCTCCGCTGCATTTACAGCATCCTCTGTTTTGCCTGGTCTAACAAAGAAGTCTGTCAATTTTGCCGACAAACTCTCACCTTGCACAGCTTTCCTATGTTTGTCTGTGTCCATGTGCGCTTTAAGATCGCCTGCACCTTTATTGGACACACACACGTATGTGCAAGCTTTGCACACGGTGCACTCCGCCTCCCATTTGTTCCGACCGGGTCGGTACATTTGGAATTTCTTCTGCAATTCATCTGTAAAAGTACATTTGCGCTTTGGCATTGTGAATGTGAGCTGCGGTCCGCTCTGTCCCCTTCCTCTGTTTGTGTGTCAGCGTAGTTGTAGAGCCGCCCACAAAGCTTCAGACTCAGGGATTACGTCACGCAACAGAGTACCGTAGTATTCTGTGCAATGCGCCAGTCAATTTAAGTACATGCAAACGGTCCGCGAAACCCGGACATTTTCATGAATTTATAAACCCCCCCCGGACGACCCGGACAGGGCGTGAAAAGAGGACATGTCCGGGCAAAAGAGGACGTTTGATCACCCTAGCTTAGGTCAAAATGTGGATGAAGCAACTTTACATTTTTATGCGGAAGATACCATGATGTATTGTGTAGGTCCCTCCATTAAGGAGGCTGTTGTTAAATTACAGGCTGTTTTTAATATTATTCAGACTCAGCTCTCTGTTGATAAAACCAAGGTAATGCTATTTTCAAAAGCCAAATAGACACCGGAGACCACGTTGGATATTGTCACTATGCAAGGAAAAGTACTTGAAGTGGTTGTCTGTTATAAATACCTTGGTATCTGGCTTGATGATTGCCTCTCTTTTAAACTTCAGGTCAATAACCTGCTTAAAAAGCTGAGGGTTAGACTAGGTTTCTTTTTCAGAAACAAGTCCTGTTTCTCATTTGAAGCCAGGAAAAGGCTAGTCACTGTGAACTTGTAAGGATCAAGTGGAGGGAATCCTCCGGTTTCTACACGGACCACTATTGCGGTAAGCATGTTGTAACTTCTGGTTGTTGTTGTTGTTGTTGTCATCTCAGGGTATCCCGTGTGCCTGTTCTGTTGCTGATAGCTTATTAACTTAAACTTAATCGATCGTTTTAAAACTCTTGATCACGGCAACTGCCTGACGTTGTAATCACACGTTACTACAGCTTAAGCACTCTCAACTCTCCTTCTCTTAGCGACTGTAACTCCACAGTTTTCTACACTCTTTTTCGGGTTTGCTAACGGTAGCTACTTAGCTTGATAGCTAGCCATGGCTCTTTCCCCACCCTTGGGTGTTATTTCCTGCTCTTCCTGTCTCATATTTGCTTACTTACTTCCCTGCCTCCTTTACTGGTACCGATACATGTGTTAAATGTAGTATAGTTGGAGGCGGGAATCATAGCCATAGAAGCCCGGCTCCGCATCTTAGAAAGTAACTCAGCTACAGTAAAGCCCATGTTAGCCAGTGCGGACCGACAAAAGGTAGCTCCTCTTAGCCGTCCCCCGGCAACTCCCGAGCAGCAGGGAGACTCAATAGAGTCTGTCTGCAGACCGCAGCAAGGAGGCGTTTCCTATAGGGGCGTTTCCTATAGTGAACGACGGGAGCCGGCTCTCGCCCGCGAACGAGACGTTTTTTGTTTTGTTTTTGCGGAGGGATCTAGATCGGCATGAAGGCACATTATGCAATGTGCAATGTGGACATTATCCCGCTTATTACACATGGCCACATTCTCAACAAAGTAACGACATGACTCCCAATAATAATTGAAATGCTTTTATGGATTTAGAAAAAGATTTTATTGATTTAAAAAATAGTTTTTTGTATTGATTTAAATTGACATGCATCCGCTAAGAAAAGTAGTCCGTTGTTACTGTTTGAACTAACGTAACAACGGCAGGAACTGCTTCTATAGTGTTTTTGAGGAGCTTTTTTATTACAGATTTGAAAACATCGTTGCTTGCTTTAAAAGTAGCACAATTCATTATGTCAAACCTTGAAAGATATCCCTGCCCTAATGCCAAAAGTAACTGGCAACTGAATATATGTCGCCGTAGCTATGATGTCTATGTCTGGACCGCTGCGTAAAAAGGAGGGTTTCTGACCCATTACTTCTCTTCCTACTTTTTGTCCCCCTCTTCTCCCCGCTGCAGCCTAGCAGTTGATCTCAAAGCACGCTCCCCTCTCCTGCAGGGAGAACAACTATATTTATATACTTTATATAGGTTGATACAGTAGCCCCTTTTTTTAAATAGTTTTTATAGGTGTTGCTATCTGTTTTGTGTAGCGTGGTTCTACAAGCAAGTCAATGCATTAATTGGGTAGTATCAGAGAGTTACACAGGTCTGTAAATGCAATGAAAACAATTGGCCACAGCAAATAATTTATATTAAACATGTAATTTTTACTTTTGAATACTTTAGTACAAAGGATGTCTTGAATAATTTAAGTGATATATGTGTACACATATAAATCATTAGTCAAAACAGCGCTACATTTGATTTAATTAAAAGGTATAATATGTGGTAAACTGAAGAGCCCTTTGGGAGCCGAAAGAGCCGGCTCTTCTTGCTGAGCCGGATCATTTGGCTCACCAAGAAGAGCCGGAATTCCCATCACGAGAACAATGACTTCTTCTGCGAGGATTTATAAAAGCAGCTGGATAAAAAAAGTTAGGAAACGCCCCTATAGGAAACGCCCCTATAGGAAACGCCTCCTTGCTGCAGTCTGCAGACAGACCCATCTCGGGAGACTGGGTGACCAGGAGGCGGAAGTCGCAGTCTTACACGCTTCTCTGCGGCTCTCTCATAGGCAGTCATCCATAGGAATCCCGAACCCAATAAAATACCCAATATTAACGGTGTGTGTGTCTGCCCAAGGACAATTTAAGGTAAAACCTAATAGAGGTGTCATACATAATAACCTAATAAAAGTAAATGTAACAACTACCACAGTGCAACAAAACAGGAAGATTAAATGTGGTCTCTTAAACATAAGATCTCTAGCATCTAAAGCAATATTGGTAAATTATTTAATAACAGATTATAATATTGATATATGCTTTCTCACTGAAACTTTGGTTGAGACATGAAGAATATGTCAGCATAAATGAGGCCACTCCACCCAGTCATATCAACACTCATATTGCTCGAGGCACGGGCCGAGGAGGTGGAGTTGCAGCAATCTTTGACTCAAGTTTGCTTATCAATACTAAACCAAAATTAAATTATACCTCCTTTGAAAGCCTTTTTAGTCTTACGCATCCGACCTGGAAAACTTTGCAGCCAATCTTATTTGTTACAGTGTACCGTGCACCAGGTCCTTATTCAGAATTCTTATCAGAATTCTCTGAGTTTTTATCAACTTTGGTACTTAAAAACAGATAAAGTAATTATCGTAGGTGACTTTAATATTCACGTTGACGATGATAAAAATAGCCTTACTGTTGCATTTACCTCTATATTAGATTATGTTGGTTTCTGTCAGAGTGTAAATAAACCAACCCACTGCTATAATCACACTCTCAACCTTGTTCTGACTTATGGTTTTGAAATTGAGCAACTATTAGTCGAACCGCATAATCCCTGCTTTATCCGACCATTTCTTAGTAACTTTTGAAGTACTATTACGAGACTACAAAGCATTAGTCAAAAGCTCTTGCAGCAGAAACCTATCTGTTAGTGCTATAGCCACATTTAAGGAAGAGATTCCACCAATACTTAACTCGATAGCATGTCTGCATGTAAGGGAGGAAACCTATACAAAATGTACACCACCCCAAATTGATCATGTTGTTGATAGTGCTACAGATGCGCTGCGAATAAAATTAGACTCTGTTGCTCCTTTGAAAAAGAAGAAAATAAAACAACATAGATTAAGCTCCATGGCATAATTTGGAAACCCGCAAAATAAAGCAAAAGTGTAGACAACTTGAAAGGATATGGCGTTCCACTAAACTTGAAGAATCTCGTTTAATTTGGCATATTACTAATAATTCCTTACATATACACACATTACACATATATCATACATGCAATGGTCAGAAACTATGGACAATACCCACAGGAGCAAGTTCAGGTGAAGTGTCTTGCACAAGGACACACCGGCTTTACAGACGCAGCAGCGGCGGGTTTCACCCCTTGATCTGATGATCATTGCACAGCGCACTGTGCCACACCGTCCATCCTCGAAGTCATCGAGGCGCTTTTACAAGTACACATTGGTATTATACATGTACGGCCTGACGCAGTGGCGGGAGGAGCGGGTTTCGAACTGGAGTTCCCCAGCACTCCCCCTTGATCTGATGATCGGATGCACAGACCACTGCGCCACCCGTCCCACAATTACTGTCGATGAATATAAGAAAGCACTGCGTAAAGCGAGAGCAGCCTACTACTCTTCATTAATAGATGAGAATAAGAATAATGCAAGATTTCTTTTCAACACTGTAGCCAGGCTGACAGAGAGCCACAGCTCGATTGAGCCTTCTATTCCCATAGCACTCAGTAGTAATGATTGTATGTGCTTTTTTAACGATAAAATTGTTACTCTTAGAAACAAAATTAATGACCTCTTGCCTTGTGTTATCAACAGCTCCCGGAAATGTAAGTTCTAATATTACACTAGATAGTAAACTAGAATGCTTTTCAGCCATAAACCTTGAACAATTAAATTCAATGATTCTCTCTTCTAAACCATCAATGTGCATGTTAGACCCAATTCCAACTAAGCTGTTGAAGGAAGTTTTTCCATTAATTAGCACTTCTTTATTAAATATTATGAATATGTCCTTATTATCAGGCTATGTTCCACAATCATTCAAAGTAGCAGTGATAAAACCGCTTCTTAAAAAACACAACCTCGATCCAGAGGTTTTAGCCAACTATAGACCTATTTCTAATCTTCCGTTCCTCTAAAAGATTCTTGAGAAAGCGGTCGCAAAACAGTTGTGTGATTACTTAAAAAACAATGATTTATTTGAAGATTTTCAGTCTGGCTTTAGAACACATCATAGCACAGAGACAGCTCTGGTTATTGTCACAAATGACATTCTAATAGCCTCAGACAAGGGACTTGTCTCTATTCGTTTTGCTCAATCTCAGTGCTGCATTTGATACTATTGACCATGATATCCTATTGCAAAGACTAGAGCACTTAGTTGGCATACAGGGAACTGCTTTAGGCTGGTTTAGGTCCTATCTATCTGAACGCTCTCAGTTTGTACGTGTTAACGATGAATCTTCCACGCAAACCAAAGTTAGCCATGGAGTGCCACAGGGCTCAGTGCTCGGACCTATTTTGTTCACATTATATATGCTTCCGTTAGGCAATATTATAAGGAATCATTCTGTAAACTTTCATTGTTATGCGGATGATACTCAACTATATTTATCAATCAAGCCTGATGAGAAGGGATGAGACAATCCTTGGTTTTCGCTGAACTGTCCAGTCTCCTACATGAGAGAAACAAGGCCTGGGCAAAGGCTAGGCAATCAGGCTCAGAGGTAGAATGGCTTTCGTTTTAGGCAGCTAAGGAATAGCTTCACATCAGTCACATATCAAAAGTGCTGAGTCCAAGTATTATCTGTCACTTACCACAAAGAACCTGAATAATCTTTAGAACATTTTGGAAAGCCATAACATTGTTATCCGCCGGTGAAATCCGTAATGAGCTACCTCCCTGCCTTACCACAGCATCTGGCACTATATCGGACAGGGCTACTATGTTAAATTGTTTTAATGAGCATTTTGTGTCCTGTGGCTCTCTGTTTGATTCAGTTACTAACTCTGCTACTGTGATCACCACAGTCTGTGACTCTGAACAATGTGACTGTGAAAAACGTGGTTTGGAAAACCCTTTCAGTTTTTTCTTTTTACTATTGAAGCCGTTCATGAAGCCTTAACCAGATCCTAAGAAACCGCCTGGTCCGGACAACGTAGAACCTTTTTTTTAAAGATAGCTGCAGATTTGATTGCACCACCTCTTACTTCTATTTTTAACTCTCCCTCAGCACGAACACAATTCCATAAATATGGAAGTCAGCTTATGTCCTTCCTCCACTAAAAGGTGGGGAGGCCACTTTATTAAATAATTATAGGCCCATCTCTAGATACGGTCGATCATCGCATCTTGAAGCAGAGGCTGGCCAGTATTGGCATATCCAGCCATGCAGTAGAGTGGTTTGTGAACTCCCTCTCTGAAATATCCCAATGTGTTCAGTTTGGGCTCACTTCTGAGGGGTTAAACATTACTAATGGCGTGTTTTAGGTCCACTTTTTTCTCCATCTATATCAACAGCTTAGGTAGGGTGACCATATTTTGATTTCCAAAAAAGAGGACATGCTGCCCCCAGCCTCGAGATACTTGATGATACTCAACGTTTATTCAAAGATGCCTTATTGTTTTAAAGTATGCCTCCTCTGTATGGATATAAAATTATTATTTATATTATTTTACTGTATATAACACAATAATATCTCTCTATAACCAAAGACACACCAAACCAAGGTTACTCAACAATCAACATGCTTTATTATGCCTAGAACTATCTCTGACAAATCTCAAATGCACAAGAATAACTTAAACATCAACCTGTAACAAAATAATAGCTCTCTTTTCAAGTCTTACTGGACAAAATAAATAACAAAATATATGAAATAGTAGAAAATAGAAAATCCAGCTTTAACAAATAATCTCTTTGTATCTTGTCAATGTAAACAATAAAACAGTAACCTCACAAAGATACTAATCCAATTATTTTAAAAGTGCACTATGCAGTTTTGGATTTCACATTTGCATAATTGCCATTAGTGAACATAACATAACATTTGATTACCTAAATCAAACCAAACACATTTTGAGGCACCATGAACCAAATATAAGCCTACTTTAAATGTTTGTAAACACAATTCCAGGCCCCTTCATTGTAAACAACCACAGTGAAACGACAACTTTTCACATATTTCTAGCTTCTAGCTAACAGTTTTCTAGGGTCCCAATTTAAAATTAAAAGTTTAAAGTTTCTCTCCCACAGCTACATAGCTTTCTCTCTCTGCATAGCTGCATACTTCAATCTTCTTCATCCTGCTTTTCTTCTTCATCCCCCTTGTCTGCCCATCGATATTTAGCTGTGGAGCTGATCTTTCCCAGCAGTTTTCGGTTGCTCAACAAATAAGCATGAAAGTCTTTGCAAGACATGTCTTTCAAATTGTATTGCACAAATAGAATCCCCTTCAGTGACTCAACAGACAGCTGGTTTTCTCTCCTTGGTCCACTGGCTCTGCATCAGTGAGAAAATCCTCTCAACATTTGCATTGTGAGAGGAAAGTGCAAAGACAAACTGTGCAATCTTCAGTAGTTCTGAGTAACATGCAATGCTTTTGGCCTTCTCAAAATATTTGGTCCACTTCTGGTGCACCTGCAGGCCACTGAACTCCTCATCAACGGTTGCACCTTTCTGTGAATCTCTTCAGATTGGTGACCTGGTCAAAACACTTGACATCATCAATTACCACCCCCTTCTCTCCTAGGAACTTGATGCAGGCCTCCACATCATTCCACTCTGGTGGCTCACTCAGATCCATCCACGTGAATGTGGAGAACTCTTCCATGGGAGTCATCCACTTCTCCAGATACTCCAGACATGTATTGTACAGGCCTTGCACATCAGCACAGAACTGGTCATATTCCTTACCAAGTCCATCACTACGCTTTTGTGCCAGTAGTCCCTTAACTTTAAGGGACATGAAGTTGTGCTCTTGCGTTCAAGAAGAATGGTGTGGATGCTGTTCGTTATTTTCTTTACCCCCATAATGGAGTTCTTCTCCTTTTCCATGTCTTGAATGTGGGTGTGGAACGCAGACATGAGTGAGTGCATGTGCCAGAGGTAGATCTCACTGAATTCGTTTTCAAAAAACTTCTTGATCACTATGGGTGGTTTTTGCTGAGACAGAAAGAATGCCTTTAAGGCTGGAAACATCTGTATCATCCTCTCAATGCCTGGGAACAATGACAGCCACCTTGTCTTGCTGTGAGAAAGCATCCTTCTGTATTCAATGTCAACAAAATCACAGTACTCCTTCAGGCTCTCAGTGCGCACAGTGTAAATGTGGAAGTACTGGTAGATTTTGAACATGATATTCTCGAGGTCAATATCTATTGTGTCTGCCCCATGATGAACACAATTATTCAATATGTGTGCTGGGCAACCCACACCGATCAGAGTGTTCTTCTGCAGCAACCTCTTCAAATTTGCAAACACATTCTTTCCCCCTTCATCACGTCGGATTCCTCCAAAGTTTGTGTTGCAATTGTCGCCAGTAAATGCAATGCATTTTTCAGACAAATTGTTTTTTGCCAATGTTTCAATGAGATATTGTGCAATGGTTTCTGCTGTCTCATTTGGTGTGTCTTTAACCTCGATTAATTTAGTTTGCATGCCACCCCTCTTCCAGTCAAAGTACTGGATTATGATTGGGAATATTTTCACTGCTCCGTGGTTACTCCCGTCTGTAGAAACACCACAGTACTGGATTTCTTTGAGTGCTTCATGTGCGACATCAATCGAGTGGGGCGCTATAACATCATTGACAATGGCTTCGGTTTTAGTGCGCGCACTACTGAATTTTTTGGCAGTGTCAGAGTCTGGAAATGCTTTTTTTTAGCAAGGCACTTGTGCAATCCATAGATCTGTAGCTGTTGTGATGTTTCACAGTGTGAAATGCAAACGCACCCTCCGCTGCATTTACAGCATCCTCTGTTTTGCCTGGTCTAACAAAGAAGTCTGTCAATTTTGCCGACAAACTCTCACCTTGCACAGCTTTCCTATGTTTGTCTGTGTCCATGTGCGCTTTAAGATCGCCTGCACCTTTATTGGACACACACACGTATGTGCAAGCTTTGCACACGGTGCACTCCGCCTCCCATTTGTTCCGACCGGGTCGGTACATTTGGAATTTCTTCTGCAATTCATCTGTAAAAGTACATTTGCGCTTTGGCATTGTGAATGTGAGCTGCGGTCCGCTCTGTCCCCTTCCTCTGTTTGTGTGTCAGCGTAGTTGTAGAGCCGCCCACAAAGCTTCAGACTCAGGGATTACGTCACGCAACAGAGTACCGTAGTATTCTGTGCAATGCGCCAGTCAATTTAAGTACATGCAAACGGTCCGCGAAACCCGGACATTTTCATGAATTTATAAACCCCCCCCGGACGACCCGGACAGGGCGTGAAAAGAGGACATGTCCGGGCAAAAGAGGACGTTTGATCACCCTAGCTTAGGTCAAAATGTGGATGAAGCAACTTTACATTTTTATGCGGAAGATACCATGATGTATTGTGTAGGTCCCTCCATTAAGGAGGCTGTTGTTAAATTACAGGCTGTTTTTAATATTATTCAGACTCAGCTCTCTGTTGATAAAACCAAGGTAATGCTATTTTCAAAAGCCAAATAGACACCGGAGACCACGTTGGATATTGTCACTATGCAAGGAAAAGTACTTGAAGTGGTTGTCTGTTATAAATACCTTGGTATCTGGCTTGATGATTGCCTCTCTTTTAAACTTCAGGTCAATAACCTGCTTAAAAAGCTGAGGGTTAGACTAGGTTTCTTTTTCAGAAACAAGTCCTGTTTCTCATTTGAAGCCAGGAAAAGGCTAGTCACTGTGAACTTGTAAGGATCAAGTGGAGGGAATCCTCCGGTTTCTACACGGACCACTATTGCGGTAAGCATGTTGTAACTTCTGGTTGTTGTTGTTGTTGTTGTCATCTCAGGGTATCCCGTGTGCCTGTTCTGTTGCTGATAGCTTATTAACTTAAACTTAATCGATCGTTTTAAAACTCTTGATCACGGCAACTGCCTGACGTTGTAATCACACGTTACTACAGCTTAAGCACTCTCAACTCTCCTTCTCTTAGCGACTGTAACTCCACAGTTTTCTACACTCTTTTTCGGGTTTGCTAACGGTAGCTACTTTAGCTTGATAGCTAGCCATGGCTCTTTCCCCACCCTTGGGTGTTATTTCCTGCTCTTCCTGTCTCATATTTGCTTACTTACTTCCCTGCCTCCTTTACTGGTACCGATACATGTGTTAAATGTAGTATAGTTGTTAGGTTGGAGGCGGGAATCATAGCCATAGAAGCCCGGCTCCGCATCTTAGAAAGTAACTCAGCTACAGTAAAGCCCATGTTAGCCAGTGCGGACCGACAAAAGGTAGCTCCTCTTAGCCGTCCCCCGGCAACTCCCGAGCAGCAGGGAGACTCAATAGAGTCTGTCTGCAGACCGCAGCAAGGAGGCGTTTCCTATAGGGGCGTTTCCTATAGGGGCGTTTCCTATAGTGAACGACGGGAGCCGGCTCTCGCCCGCGAACGAGACGTTTTTTGTTTTGTTTTTGCGGAGGGATCTAGATCGGCATGAAGGCACATTATGCAATGTGCAATGTGGACATTATCCCGCTTATTACACATGGCCACATTCTCAACAAAGTAACGACATGACTCCCAATAATAATTGAAATGCTTTTATGGATTTAGAAAAAGATTTTATTGATTTAAAAAATAGTTTTTTGTATTGATTTAAATTGACATGCATCCGCTAAGAAAAGTAGTCCGTTGTTACTGTTTGAACTAACGTAACAACGGCAGGAACTGCTTCTATAGTGTTTTTGAGGAGCTTTTTTATTACAGATTTGAAAACATCGTTGCTTGCTTTAAAAGTAGCACAATTCATTATGTCAAACCTTGAAAGATATCCCTGCCCTAATGCCAAAAGTAACTGGCAACTGAATATATGTCGCCGTAGCTATGATGTCTATGTCTGGACCGCTGCGTAAAAAGGAGGGTTTCTGACCCATTACTTCTCTTCCTACTTTTTGTCCCCCTCTTCTCCCCGCTGCAGCCTAGCAGTTGATCTCAAAGCACGCTCCCCTCTCCTGCAGGGAGAACAACTATATTTATATACTTTATATAGGTTGATACAGTAGCCCCTTTTTTTAAATAGTTTTTATAGGTGTTGCTATCTGTTTTGTGTAGCGTGGTTCTACAAGCAAGTCAATGCATTAATTGGGTAGTATCAGAGAGTTACACAGGTCTGTAAATGCAATGAAAACAATTGGCCACAGCAAATAATTTATATTAAACATGTAATTTTTACTTTTGAATACTTTAGTACAAAGGATGTCTTGAATAATTTAAGTGATATATGTGTACACATATAAATCATTAGTCAAAACAGCGCTACATTTGATTTAATTAAAAGGTATAATATGTGGTAAACTGAAGAGCCCTTTGGGAGCCGAAAGAGCCGGCTCTTCTTGGTGAGCCGAATGATCTGGCTCAGCAAGAAGAGCCGGAATTCCCATCACGAGAACAATGACTTCTTCTGCGAGGATTTATAAAAGCAGCTGGATAAAAAAAGTTAGGAAACGCCCCTATAGGAAACGCCCCTATAGGAAACGCCTCCTTGCTGCAGTCTGCAGACAGACCCATCTCGGGAGACTGGGTGACCAGGAGGCGGAGTCGCAGTCTTACACGCTTCTCTGCGCTCTCTCATAGGCAGTCATCCATAGGAATCCCGAACCCAATAAAATACCCAATATTAACGGTGTGTGTGTCTGCCCAAGGACAATTTAAGGTAAAACCTAATAGAGGTGTCATACATAATAACCTAATAAAAGTAAATGTAACAACTACCACAGTGCAACAAAACAGGAAGATTAAATGTGGTCTCTTAAACATAAGATCTCTAGCATCTAAAGCAATATTGGTAAATTATTTAATAACAGATTATAATATTGATATATGCTTTCTCACTGAAACTTGGTTGAGACATGAAGAATATGTCAGCATAAATGAGGCCACTCCACCCAGTCATATCAACACTCATATTGCTCGAGGCACGGGCCGAGGAGGTGGAGTTGCAGCAATCTTTGACTCAAGTTTGCTTATCAATACTAAACCAAAATTAAATTATACCTCCTTTGAAAGCCTTTTTAGTCTTACGCATCCGACCTGGAAAACTTTGCAGCCAATCTTATTTGTTACAGTGTACCGTGCACCAGGTCCTTATTCAGAATTCTTATCAGAATTCTCTGAGTTTTTATCAACTTTGGTACTTAAAACAGATAAAGTAATTATCGTAGGTGACTTTAATATTCACGTTGACGATGATAAAAATAGCCTTACTGTTGCATTTACCTCTATATTAGATTATGTTGGTTTCTGTCAGAGTGTAAATAAACCAACCCACTGCTATAATCACACTCTCAACCTTGTTCTGACTTATGGTTTTGAAATTGAGCAACTATTAGTCGAACCGCATAATCCTGCTTTATCCGACCATTTCTTAGTAACTTTTGAAGTACTATTACGAGACTACAAAGCATTAGTCAAAAGCTCTTGCAGCAGAAACCTATCTGTTAGTGCTATAGCCACATTTAAGGAAGAGATTCCACCAATACTTAACTCGATAGCATGTCTGCATGTAAGGGAGGAAACCTATACAAAATGTACACCACCCCAAATTGATCATGTTGTTGATAGTGCTACAGATGCGCTGCGAATAAAATTAGACTCTGTTGCTCCTTTGAAAAAGAAGAAAATAAAACAACATAGATTAGCTCCATGGCATAATTTGGAAACCCGCAAAATAAAGCAAAAGTGTAGACAACTTGAAAGGATATGGCGTTCCACTAAACTTGAAGAATCTCGTTTAATTTGGCATATTACTAATAATTCCTTACATATACACACATTACACATATATCATACATGCAATGGTCAGAAACTATGGACAATACCCACAGGAGCAAGTTCAGGTGAAGTGTCTTGCACAAGGACACACCGGCTTTACAGACGCAGCAGCGGCGGGTTTCACCCCTTGATCTGATGATCATTGCACAGCGCACTGTGCCACACCGTCCATCCTCGAAGTCATCGAGGCGCTTTTACAAGTACACATTGGTATTATACATGTACGGCCTGACGCAGTGGCGGGAGGAGCGGGTTTCGAACTGGAGTTCCCCAGCACTCCCCCTTGATCTGATGATCGGATGCACAGACCACTGCGCCACCCGTCCCACAATTACTGTCGATGAATATAAGAAAGCACTGCGTAAAGCGAGAGCAGCCTACTACTCTTCATTAATAGATGAGAATAAGAATAATGCAAGATTTCTTTTCAACACTGTAGCCAGGCTGACAGAGAGCCACAGCTCGATTGAGCCTTCTATTCCCATAGCACTCAGTAGTAATGATTGTATGTGCTTTTTTAACGATAAAATTGTTACTCTTAGAAACAAAATTAATGACCTCTTGCCTTGTGTTATCAACAGCTCCCGGAAATGTAAGTTCTAATATTACACTAGATAGTAAACTAGAATGCTTTTCAGCCATAAACCTTGAACAATTAAATTCAATGATTCTCTCTTCTAAACCATCAATGTGCATGTTAGACCCAATTCCAACTAAGCTGTTGAAGGAAGTTTTTCCATTAATTAGCACTTCTTTATTAAATATTATGAATATGTCCTTATTATCAGGCTATGTTCCACAATCATTCAAAGTAGCAGTGATAAAACCGCTTCTTAAAAAACACAACCTCGATCCAGAGGTTTTAGCCAACTATAGACCTATTTCTAATCTTCCGTTCCTCTAAAAGATTCTTGAGAAAGCGGTCGCAAAACAGTTGTGTGATTACTTAAAAAACAATGATTTATTTGAAGATTTTCAGTCTGGCTTTAGAACACATCATAGCACAGAGACAGCTCTGGTTATTGTCACAAATGACATTCTAATAGCCTCAGACAAGGGACTTGTCTCTATTCTTGTTTTGCTCAATCTCAGTGCTGCATTTGATACTATTGACCATGATATCCTATTGCAAAGACTAGAGCACTTAGTTGGCATACAGGGAACTGCTTTAGGCTGGTTTAGGTCCTATCTATCTGAACGCTCTCAGTTTGTACGTGTTAACGATGAATCTTCCACGCAAACCAAAGTTAGCCATGGAGTGCCACAGGGCTCAGTGCTCGGACCTATTTTGTTCACATTATATATGCTTCCGTTAGGCAATATTATAAGGAATCATTCTGTAAACTTTCATTGTTATGCGGATGATACTCAACTATATTTATCAATCAAGCCTGATGAAATTAATCATCTAAATACAATTCAAGACTGCCTTAAGGACTTAAAAACGTGGATGACCTTAAACATTTTGATGTTAAACACGACCAAAACTGAAGTTATTGTACTTGGCCCGAAGAATCAAACCAGGATTTATCCTTTAACGCCCACATAAAATCAATTTCAAGGACCGCCTACTTCCATCTACGTAACATTGCAAAAATCAGGCATATCTTGCCTCAAAACGATGCAGAGAAACTAGTCCATGCATTTGTTACTTCTAGGCTGGATTATTGTAACTCTTTATTATCAGGGAGTACCAAGAAGTCAGTCAAGTCGCTTCAGCTGATTCAAAATGCTGCGGCTCGTGTACTAACCAGAGTTAGGAAAAGGGACCACATTACTCCTGTTCTGGCTGCCTTACACTGGCTCCCTATATAACTATATAGATATAGATAGAATTTAAAATTCTTCTTCTCGCCTACAAAGCCCTTAATGGGCAGGCGCCATCTTACCTTAAATAACTCATTATACCCTACTGTCCTACTAGGGCATTGCGTTGCAAGAATGCAGGGTTGTTGGTTGTTCCTAGAGTCTCTAAAAGTACAATGGGAGCCAGAGCCTTTTCTTATCAAGCTCCACATTTGTGGAATCAGCTTCCAGTTTGTGTTCGGGCGGCAGACACCCTATCCGTTTTTAAGAGTGCGCTTAAGACCTTCCTTTTTGATAAAGCTTATAGTTAGGGCTGATTAGATTCAGCCCCTAGTTTTGCTGATATAGGCTTAGTTTGTCGGGGGACATCTTACTTCTTCCTTCTCTCTGTCTATACCTTTGTACTCTCATGTTCCGATTAACCCAGCTTCCCCAAATTTCTTTATTTTTGGTGTCTATATACGCCGGGATCCGGAGTCATGGATGATCCTGCGGTCCTGTGTCCTGGATCGCGAGCCCTGGATCGAGAGTCGTGGCTGTGGTCCTGGATCATCGGTCCTGGATGGATATCCTCGTGGATTCATCTTCCTATTATACACACATGTATTTCCAAACATTTGGACTACCTACGTTGCAAATTTATCATTTTTTCAATTTACACACGGCATCTATTGCACGTCTGTCTGTCCTGGGAGAGGGATCCCTCCTCTGTTGCTCTCCCTGAGGATTCTCCCATTTTTCCCTTTAGGCAGGTTTGCCTTCACTAACTGTACGGAGGCTCTGTCACTGGTACATGTTTATCGATAAAGCCATGTTGGGTAAAGGACTGTTTTAGGTTCGAGACACACACACTGTGTGTGTGTGTGTGTGTGTGTGTGTGTGTGTGTGTGTGTGTGTGTGTGTGTGTGTGTGTGTGTGTGTGTGTGTGTGTGTGTGTGTGTGTGTGTGTGTGTGTGTGTGTGTGTGTGTGTGTGTGTGTGTGTGTGTGTGTGTGTGTGTGTGTGTGTGTGTGTGTGTGTGTGTGTGTGTGTGTGTGTGTGTGTGTGTGTGTGTGTGTGTGTGTGTGTGTGTGTGTGTGTGTGTGCGAAAAAGTACACGTCCCACCGTCCGGGACGTGTTATTTACAATATCGGACAAGTAGATCTTTCAATTGACTTGTCCGGCGGACAAGTGACGTTTTTCGCCCCGATTTATTGATAAATTATTGATACATTCAGTTTACAAAAGGCAGAACTCATTCGCAAATTGTCCGTGTCCGCCATTGTTCGTTTAGAAATGTTAGTTTCGGTTCTTCTTGTCGATTCCTAAGGAAATGCATCTCGCCGCTTTCTGTACAGTTAGACGGGGGCGGGGCGGGAAGTGTAGCACCGTGGCAGGGTTGGGAAGCAAAACTCGGTTCCGAGTAGGAACAAATAACAATTGTCCGGTACCGGGATTAATAAGAGTTGTGAGGACAGGAGGCCGAGCCCCGCGGACTGCAGCTCTCTCTCTATGCTCCGTATCAGCTGATCGCTGCATGGTGCAGCTCAGCGTCTCTCTCTCTCTCTTTCTACACACAGCGGATCTGCTGCCCGTTAACAGCCTCATCTTTGTCAAACGTTCTTATGTTCTCTCTCTAACACGTAATGAAGGTTATTAAGCGTTTTAGCTCCTGTGTTGTTAATATTGACCACCATTTCCTTTATGAAGTGAAGCAGCCTCCCTGTCTGTGTCCTCGCGCTGTCCTCACATCCCCGGACCCCCAGGCTCGGAGGAGCACAGGGATGTCAGTATTGTTTATGAAGCAGGGTATAGAAAGTACATTATTGAAATGCTATTTATACTATTTATTAACTTTTACAAACAGTGAGTAGCTGGGCAGCTGCAGCATGTGTATTGCAGGACATGTGTAAGCGTGCAAGTGTCTTTGAGTTGTAGAAAAGCGCTAGGCCTATAGGCTATAAATATAATAATAATAATAATAATAACTTTATTTGTATAGCACCTTTCATACAGGGGATTGCAGTTCAAAGTGCTTTACATCAGTAAAAAATAAGACATAACATCTGTGTAAAACAAGCAGCAAGAGCAAAGCATAAAGTGGGATAAAATAATTAAAAATAAAAACATGGGGAATAAAACAGAGAAATAGTGCAATGTCAATCACAGAGAATAGTGCAGTATAATAGTGTAAAATCAGTCAAATGCTTTGGTAAAGATAGGTTTTAAGCTGCCTTTTAAAAATGCCTAATGTATTGGCTTCCCTAATATTGTTGGGTAACATGTTCCACAGTTTTGGGGCGTAGTTTACAAAGGCTGCATCACCGATCTTCTTTTATGACTCTTTCTGGTGACCTCTAATAGACCTGCATCTGATGATCGCAGTGTTCTGGCAGGTGTGTAGTTCATTAGAGAGTCAGCAATGTAGCTGGGTCCTTGTCCATTTTTAGAGCCTTGTATATGAGGAGAAGTACCTTAAAATCAATTCTAAAAGTTACAGGAAGCCAGTGTAGAGTAGCTAAGACAGGACTAACGTGTTCCCTCCTTTTGGTATTAGTCAGTAGTCTAGCTGCAGAGTTTTGAATGAGCTGGAGTCTTTGTACATTCTCAAACTGCACCACTTAGAACTAACTAAACAATGCAGAGATTATTTTTATATAATTGTATTCAATAACCGTAAGAAATTCAACAGTATGAAGTGATTTGTAAATAGGAATACAGATTTGACTTAATGTTTTCATAAATATATTTTTCTCCCAGTTTGTCATGGGACTGATTTACCCTCTCAAAGAACCGGAATCGAGAACCGAAAATAACCAGAATCGAAAAGCAGAACCGGAATCGTTAAAATCCAAACGATACCCAACCCTATGTGTGATGCAGTAAAATGTTACCGCTCACTTACGTTAGCGGTGTTGTAAAAACCGTGGGAAAATGTAAAAAATACGATGAAGAAGATTCCAGTGGCCCCAATTTTTGTCAATTCTGGACAAGTGAAAAATGTATTCGGACAAGTAAATTGCCAAACTCACTTGTCCATGGACAAGTACTCTCTAAAAACTTTTTCTCACACTGGTGTGTGTGTGTGTGGATATAGAGACAGAGAGAGAGAGAGAGAGAGAGAGAGAGAGAGAGAGAGAGAGCGAGAGAGAGCTAGAGAGAGAGGGAGAGAGAGGAGAGGGAGAGCTCATTGTACAGCTCATAGCCAACTCAGTCTAAATAGCTCCTTAGGGAATCACCAAGAAGAAACAATCGATTTCAACAATGGATGGCTTGAAGAACGCAAAAAAAAGAGATGGCTGTGGCGGTGCCATTTCCTTTAATTCCAGCCATTTCTTTGTAACTATTAGCATCCTAATTTCCCTCACTTACTGTATTAACGTATTTCTTTATAAAAAGCGAAGTAATGACAGAGGTGTTTCTGGAGCTGTAATGACAACTTCCCAACACCTGAATATACTCCAAGGGGTTCACCTCTCTCCATTTGGTCAGCTGTGAGCTTAATGATGTGATTGGGTTATCCCTTAAACCCAATTAAAGTAGTCACAATAAGTGGATCGTATCTATAGCTGCTTACATGTAATCATTTAATTGGTGTACTATCTGCTTTCTCTTATCTTTGGATTCACCTCTTGTTTGTAATGATAATTGTTTGGCTTAACAGTAGTACACACAAGTTGAATGTGGTGTGCACAAGGAGGGGTTGGGGGGTGAATTTCCTCTTTGAAATGTAACAGAATCCAAACTCCCTGTTGTTTTTCTATAATGGTACAATAATATTTACTTGATACTCCGTTATGTCAGCTTCTGGGAATAATCCTTGAATCACCCAGTAATTAAGTACCGTACAGTGTCATATTGTTGGACGAGAACATGACTCTTTAATAACCTGGTTAATTTTTTAACAAGCACTTTCACATGTCAAAATAAATGTTGAGCATAGACCTATTAGTATTTACTGGATTGTGCTTGATCTCAAGTGGCTCAAAAGCTATTAAAATAATTAGATAATGGTGTGCATGTGTGTGCATTATTGCCATTAGTTATTAGTGTCGTTTGTATCTAGTTGTTTGATTTGTAACCTGCCATGAATCATCGAAATGGATGTCCATTCTCCACAAATGATAAATGGAAATACAAACACTCTGACATTAGTTTGACCTGAAATGTACCAAAACAATAATGTCCTCCATAAACCAACAGAGATGTCAGCCATGAATATCTCTAAGAGGCTTTGAATTATACTCGTGCGTTTTTGTTTGGTCAAGCAATTTGGATCTTAATCTCATGGGTGTTATTTTAAAATCCACTTTATGAAGTATGAAGCTAGCCAGCTGGTGGAGCAGATGCAGATGTTCTCAAGGTAAACGAGCCAGAACAACCTCACAGACAACAACTGCGATGTGTCAGGGAAAAGCAGGAGATCCTCTAATAATGGTGCATAATAAAAACAATACAAATGAAAATAAAAAGTGTTAGGATTTAATCAGTCAGCTCCCTGTCTCTGCCTCACTCCTCACCTCCTCTCTCCGCCGCAGGCCTCATTATAGAGTGCTTTGGAGATCGGCTAAGATGCCGCCCCAACGATGAGAGAACAATTACTGTCAGAAGGCATCACTCTCTGCGTATTCTGACACTCCTCAAGGGCCATTATCTCACATCAGTTTAGTGCATACAGATGAACACAGACGATTCAGAGCTGCAAACAAAGCTGTTCAGGCAAACAAAAGAAACATGTCAGCAAGACAGGGAAATACTAAACATTTGGTTTTACTGTACCCATCTGTGCCTTCTTAATATTCATCATAAGGACTGGATTGAAGTGCATGCCAACATTAACGTTTTGTGTTTCCTCTTGTGTTCTCCCTAAATAAATTGGTTGTTATTTGGTGGCTATCAAAGGAAAGGGGAGATGCCATTGCTTCACTGCTGGCTCAAAATCAAGTGTGGATGTATGCGTGTCCTTGAAGTCAACTTACCACACGTAAAGTAGCATATTGGACCAAACTGACTTAACTTGCTTGAAATACAAAGCAGCATGTCAATATGGAAGGCATTGAACAGAAGAAACCTTGCTAACACTAACGGTGCAATTAACTATTGATATTACTTAAATCAATTAGATGGAGACTGTCTGAGAGTTTCTAACCCAGACTCTCAAGGGGAATCCAGAGGGTAAGTCCTTCATAGACTACTATTGGTTAGAGTGATCATTAGCTCTAATACGCTGGAGCCAGCATAACATGTGGAGTTTATTTCATAGTGCTTTTCGGGTCACTAATATTCACTCGCTTCTCGCCGGCCTGCCAGCCAGCAGATAATGAATGGGTTTAGTTCACTGCGAGGAATATTTCTTTTTATCAGTTCAATTTCAGTAGTAAAAAATGATGAATCATATAAAACATTGTGAGGATTTTCTTTCTATCTTGACAACCATTTGGAATTCTGTTCATTCACTTTCTGCTTGGATCATGCTTAACCCTCCATTCATTACAGATAACAACTGAATACAAGGTTTTCTTGCTCAAAGTCCACTGCAGTGTTGCGCTGTAAAAGGATGTATCGCCAAAGCCTTAATGTCATATCTTCCATAATACTGTATGTAAATTATTTCTGTAGGTACATTTCTTGCAATATAAGTACCATGAAAATACCTCCTGCTAAAGGGTCTGTCTGTGGCCACTATTTTCAACATGTATCAAATGGTGAAATCGCACATCTAATATCGACTTCAATTATATTCTCTCTGCGTTTCATCGATTTCCTATGAAAGGAATTAACACTTTAGCCCTCAAGCTTCCACACATTTCTGTCATACCTTTTTTGCCATGTATTCTCTCGGCAAATGACACATTCCATTCCCTTTACACTTAATTAATTAATTAAGGGAAGTATTAATTCTGATACACAACATACTGAAGAGATGTTCAGTGTGTCACAATCAGTTCCCCACACTACCACCCACAGGACACAATCCCCTATCTGTTTAACAGCTGTTAACACGTGTTGGAGACTCTTGGCAAGACCCTTAACACCTATCAGCTGCCATATTTTTATAACAAGTCCAGACCCCATTTACACCTGGTATTATGCAATCTTAATAAATTAATAAAAGGTGATACATACATGTCTAGATGTATCACATTTCCTATATTATGGGTGCCACTTGTTGTGTTTAGGAGGCCAAAAAAGATTTAAAGAAAATACTTTGGCCTGTGAGAAAGACGGTGATGCCAGCAAACTGCAGCGCAAACTTGTGACAAGATGTTTTAGCACAAGAGCACAAAATGAATAAACAGTCAGATTCCTGCCAGGAAAAGACCTTTGGGATGTGAATATTTGCATGGCTGACAGGCAATGGAATAATCGTTCCATTTTATATATGAGGTTATGAATCTCTAATGTTGCTTTTTTCTTTCTACTCCTTTCGGCACTAATTATGTGCCATTATTTTGAGTGAATCTCTGGCTTTGTAATGTTTTTTGTATGGATTCATGATGTAGCCCTGGGCATTTTATTAATGTAAGTGTCTATATTGTAGTAAAGTCAGATGCCAAATAAGACAGTCAAACAGTGAAGGGGCCCGTCTGACACTGTTTACTTGTTCTCATTCATAACACTCCGTTCGATGTCTCACTATGGGATGCGCCTCATCGTGGAGCAAAAAGAAGCATCAATCTCATCACGCCAATCCTGATTGGCTGGTGATCTTGACGTCAACGTCAGGGAATCACCCCCTATAAGTAGCTTGCGCCACGACGCATGCGTCATTCAAACACCTCTTCTCGCTTCAGAGCACATCTCTACAGTAGCCGGACAAGCTTAACAGTGCACAGACTGAACCCAAATCCAAAACATTGCGGTCGACGGGCGCTCGCCGGCTACTCGCCGGCTGCTCCTTCTGCTTCGCAAGAAGACGGTAATACTAACACCAGTTAGTATTTTTCTCAAGCTAGCTACGCACCTGTTGCTAGCTAGCTTCCCCTTACTACCGACACCACGGTAGCGAGGACGCTTTTCTTTTTCTCTCCCACGGAGGAGAAAAGGATTAGAAGTATATTGACACACCAGTCAATATTCTTTGAAAACAAAGGACCCACACCGTCCCTTTTTCTCCAGATTAAGGACGGGTCGGTAACACATTTCTCTCAACGACGTACCTGTTACGAGCGGGTCCTCTCCATGCCACGAGGCGAACAAGATGGACGCCTCTCCCCCTCACACCAGAGGAGTCAGGGACTCGGAGGCTCGGTCATGCGACTGCGGGTTGAAGATAGCAGGCACAGACTCACACCTGTGAGTCTGGAACACGCCCAGGAGGCTATCGACAACCCCGGCTCGTGTGGGCATTGTGCCCGTTTCACCCGAAAGAGCCTCCACCGACGGCTAGCACACCAAGCTAGCTTGTTGGAACGGGACTCCCTCATGTCCACTGATTCGCCGTTTGGCAATCAAGACACGGGGGCGTCCGCCGCAGAGACTGAGCCCCTCACTGTGTCGGTCTGGGGCTCACTAACAGCGGTAGCTGCGGAACCGGAATCCCACACCGTGTCAGGCCGGGACCCGGTGGCGGCAAGAGACGCGGGAACGGAGCCCCACGCCTCACCAGGCGGGAGCTCCCGGCGAGACCTCACCATGGTCTCGCCCGCGGAGGATGTCCTGGAATTAGACTACATGGAGGACGAAGAGGACACCTCTGAGTCCCTCCTGTCTGATTCAGATGAGCAAGAAGAAGATATATTCATGTCATCGGCTCAAACGGCAAAGCCGGGAGCGATGGCTGCTCTCCCGGGCGATAGCACACCAGCTTCGCCCCGTCTGAGCATGGACCTGCAGGCCGCGTGTCAGCGCACTGCGTCCAGGCTAGACATCCCGTGGCCCGAAATGGCCAAGGAGACCGCTAGGTCCCGTTACGAGGGGAAACATTCTCCCCAAGCAACGAGGACAAGGAGGCAACTCCTCCCGGTCTTCCCGGAGATGTTGGATGAGGTGTCGGCCTCGTGGAGGGACCGACCCTTTAGCAACAAGGCCCCAATTCAGGGTGCCTTGTTCCTAGACTGCGACGGTATGGAGAGGCTCGGCCTGCTCCGCATACCGCTGATGGAACTGCTGGTGGCAGCCCACCTCCTACCGAGGATGGGCCCGTCACCAAGCAGGAACCCCACGCTGCCAGCGAAGGTGGACCGTTTCCAGTTGACCATGACTGAACGGTCCTACAGATGTAGCGCTTCGTTTCAGACGCCTACCCGTGCGGGTCCGTGATCGGCACGGGGTGGGCCCCTGCTCAAAAGGAAAACCCCCCCGCAGGACTTGAAACGCCCCCTTGATAAATACATTTAATTATAATGAAACCAGCTGCAATGGATCATAGATCCACCAGGGGGAGCCGTGAAAAGCTGCCACACTGAAACTCATGTGAAATAAACAGCTGATCTACAGGTATCTGATATAGCGGATATTTGTTAAGATCCATATATGTCACGGATAGGATCATATTCTGTGCTAAGTAAGAGACATGTAATCATTTACTAAACATCATCATGTTTTTATTTAACAAAATAATGTTTAATTCACGTTGGCGTAACTTACGCCGCGTAAGTACAAAACCATCGCTATGTTTTTAGATCAGGAAATGCATCCAGGGTCAAACAAACGATGTTCGATCGTCATCCTCGCATTCATTTAATGTATCATATGTTCGCGAGTTGAAATGAATGCACTACATTTAATCCACGTGAGTTTACAACAACAACAATAATCGCTTTGTTTTTATATCACATCCGACCGGAGGAAAATGCAGCGGCTCTCACTACCGATCACCCTAATCCCACGGGCAAACACTAATATGTACAGTGTTAATAGTGTACTGTATTATTAGTGTCTAATATTACTGCTATAATAATCACACATTGAGTTGTTGAAATCAGACCGTCGTTTTTTTTAAACGCTCTGAATGAAACGGCAGCTCTCAGGTGATCAGCTGTGTGTTTACACAATAAAATATGGATAGTAATTGAATACCTTCCAACACACATTGTAAGAACAGTTCTGTTTCATATGAGTGTTGAGAGCTGTATCCACAAATCTACTAATTTTGCCCTCAGTGCACCAGATTGATGCATTTAACTTCAATTTAAATAAAAACATCTTCTGTTGTAGCAACAATAACATTATAAATAGTAACATAGCATGGTATTGCACATTTACTGTAGTTTTGAGTGTTACTGGCCTGAGATTTTTTTATTACATGAATGAAGGTGACTGAGGCTTTTTAATATAGACTTTTCAGTGTCCCACATTTTGCACAGAACTGTCCCACATTAGGAAAACAGATTGTCTGAGACAACTTGGCACTAAGAGTACTAATATGTCTACCATTTCTTTTATGAGTTTAATATCTGCATGTTCTCTTTTGGTTTGATTAGGACACATCCTGGGGATTTCAGAATGTTACTGGATTTTGATTTATTGTATCGGCTTCATGTCGCAATATATTCCCGAAGTCTGAAATGCAAAAATGTTCCACATTAGGGCAATTCACCCTACATTTAATCATTTTGTTTATTTTTAACGAAATAAATGTGGTTTAATCCATCATGAAATTAATGTAGGCTATTTACTTAGTACATATCTGACATAAACGATTAACACACTGTTCATACTGCTCACAGGCTGATATCTAGTGTATTCATACCCCTCACTGTTTATTCATCATTCAATTCATTATATATTTTATTCTGTAGATTGTGAACATTACTTTTCACTTTACTGCTTGTTGCACCTGGTTAGAAGCTAAACTGCATTTCGTTGTCTCAGTACCTGTAATCTGTGCAATAACAATAAAGTTGAATCTAATCTTGAGCAGGAACTAATGTAGGCTATTTACTTAGTACATATCTGACATTAACGATTAAACACGTTTGTGCATTCTTTATGAATGCAAACCGAGTCAACCAACCCCCCATGTTTCCTATGCTGTATGTTGGGGACCCTTTGTTTAAAACTAATCGGAATGTGTGGAGTCACATTCCACAGCTCTCCCCCCTCCTGTGATCCCCCGCACACAGAGAGAGAGAGAGGGAGATCGCTCTTCTGGAGTGAAGAGAGCGGAAATAATGATATTGCAAGTTAGAAACGTAAAATGCATTTTGACAGACACTTGGGGGAAATATGCTGCATTTTGAATGTCCGATAGTCCACCATTAACACCTTAGTCCGTCTCGTCTCATCAACGAAAACTAAATATACATGACATATACATCGCATGAGAGCAAAAGGAGAATATCCGTGTGTAAGAGTGAAAATGTATGTATGTAAAATGAGAATATATGTGTGTAAGAGTGAAAATATGCTGCATTTTGAATGTCCGATAGTCCACCATTTCCACCGGAAATATCAAACATTTAATAAAAGTGAAAAACAATGAACAAGACTTAACGTATTCATCATAATTAATTATATTTATTTCGTTTGGATGTAGGATTTTTGACTTTGTTTAGAGCAGTGATCTTCTACTATATGAACATGTTGGACCCAAAATCACAAAAAAAAACGTAAAAACAGATTTTGAAAATGATTTTATTTTTCATAACACAAACATACACAACGAAACCATTTAAAAGCTGGAAATATATACATGGGATGTGACTATGATAATGTGAAAGTTTGATTGAGGTAGCATGAGATTTCATTCTGATAAGGCAAAAGTGTTATTATAAATATAATACAAATATATATATATACACATTATGTACAACAATCTGTCTTTATCTGTGCCACGCTTCAAAGCGGTTTCTGTCAACTACGACACAGAGGGCAACATCACAGATTCCTCCTCCTCCATGTCAAAAAACAAGCTTAAAGCTTGACTCACGTTCAGAGTTCTCTTCATCATAGTTGAGTCTTCAAAACTCAAAATCTATCTAACTATATCTAAATTCTCAATGTTTGTCTGTCACTTTACTTCAATCGCAGTCTCCCGCAGCCTCTCTTCGTCTCCCGCCGCCTGTCTTCGTATATCTTCGTCTCTCTCCATTTCCCGCCGTCTCTCTTCGGTTCCCGCCGTCCCTCTTCGTCTCTTTTCGTCTCGTTTCGTATCACTCCGTTTAACTGATTACCTCACCCCCTCCCTGGTAAATACATCCTGTTGAGCAGAATCTACAGTTTCCAGTATTTTCCGTTTCGTAAAATGATAAAATACGGCGAAGATATTAAAATATGTGCTTCCATTATTCATACTTCTGAAATATATCTGTATTAACTTTATATCATCATATGTCCGTGTTTATTGGGTATTTTTGCATGAAACAAAGACTGGCATATAGTTTCAAGCCAGTACTTTCGACAGAAATACACATATACATCCTGTTGAGCAGGATCTACAGTTTCCAGTATTTTCCGTTTCGTAAAATGATAAAATACGGCGAAGATATTAAAATATGTGCTTCCATTATTCATACTTCTGAAATATATCTGTATTAACTTTATATCACCGTATCTCCGTGTTTACTGGGTCTTTTTGCATGAAATAAAGACTGGGATATAGTTTCAAGCCAGTACTTTCGACAGAAACACACGGCAATGTTGTCCGGACTGTTGTTTTTATGCGGCACCGGCTTGAACAGGTCATGTGATCTGATCACGCCGGCGTGACGGTCGACTACAAAGGGTTAATATTAAATACATATAAGTATTTTTACAACTTGTTTTTAGAAATACTCTGTTGTAATTATTGATGCATACATGTGTTCATCCATTCAATGTGGCATCTGCTATAATGGGGTTAATGTATGATATTACTTAATAATACAATACATTATAATATATGATATGATAATTACATTTTAATTGTATTCATTTCTTATTTCATAGTTTCTGATTATTATTATTTTTATCGCTCATCTTATTTTTGATTTTATTAATCTGTGTGAATCTGTGCTGTCCTGTTTTTCACTCTCACCCTGTTGCTGTTTGAACTACTGAATTTCCCCACGGGATTAATAAAGGTCCATCTTATCTTATCTTAATGTATAAATTGGTTTACTTCAATCTACTGTACAATATTACAAGAAATATACTGCATAAAGCAAACTATATACTTTATTTGATCTAAAATATTGATGTTTCTACAACACCCATTGTGTATTTTGTGAATGAAGCGCCATCTCATGGTTAAATCCTGTAATTGAACAAATAGGGAAATTGGGCAACGCCCCCAGCCACTGGCATCCGCTGGGCTTTTGACTGGGACACACCCATTTGAGTCTCAGCGTTGTCCGTCAGGGCTCTGAACGTTTCCTCACTGCTAACCGCATACCAGGCGGAGCTCTGTGAGGATATGTCGAGTAATCCTGGACCGGCCGTTCTGGACGAGTTGGCCGCGGTCACAGATATTTGTCTCCGTGTCCAACGCTGCGCCGTCCAGGCCACGGGCAAAACAATGGGGATCATGGTGGTGCAGGAAAGAGATAGATGGCTCAACCTCACCAACCTCCCAGACCGGGAAAAGGAGGATGTGCTTGACATGCCCATCATTCCCGAGGGGATTTTCGGCTCCACTCTTGCCTCCATGCAGAGGAGATGCGAGTCGAAAAAGAAGGAGGACGAGGCCCTCCACCTCTGCCTCCTTCGAAGGGTCCAGCCGCTGCCTTCGCAGCAGCAGTCCTTCGAAGCAGCAGTCCTTCGCCCAAGCTGAACCTGCTCGGTTCAAAATACCGAAAACGCAGAGGTCGCAGTCCGCCCCGAGTCCCCAGCCCAGGCAGGGGACGAGGGCGAGCTGGCATAGAAAATCTCCGGTTCCGGCTGCAGCCCAGGCGCAGCCAACCCAGAATTTCGGCCAGCAGTCGAGGAAGAAGAAGCGAGTGGCGTGACATCCCCTCCTTCTCTCCTCTGTGACAGAGCTGGAAGTCTACGGTTCCCCAGCTCTAAATGTGTTCCCGCCGCCTCGAGAGATGCCTCAACACCATCCTCAAGTCCGCATAAACACATGTCACACACTTATTGATTTTTCTGTCATAAAACATTTTCCGCTGATGCTTCCAGGCTTCGAGCCAAGGGCGCAGCTCGAAAAAATGAAGAGAAAAACAATAACAACAATAAACAGTCCGTCAACTGTTCCCCTTCTGAGAGCAGCTACGGCCTCTCTCAAAGGGCGGACAATTGACGGGTCAGTGAAGGCACCACCGTCACGCGCATGCGCAGTGCCGGCTGGAGCCGTAAGGGCACCACCACCACACGCATGCACTGTGTCGGTGGGGATTGTCGAAATGGGGCACCACAGTGCTCAGACACTGGAGGGCCCCATAACACAACAAATAGAGACTCAGAGGGGAAGAGACGTGACATCTCAGCTGGCTCTAAGGAGCATACAGCGGGAGATGCTCACGACATCTGCTTGGGTTTCTCAAGACAGTAACACGGAGCTACAGACTCCAAGTCACCGTCACCCCCCCTTGCTTCTCGGGCTATCTGTATTCACAAGCCCGGGGAGAGTCAACCCATATTCTGGAGAGAGAGATTCTCTCTCTCCTAGAAAGGAGTGTTTTATCTATAATGCCCGCCGAGCAGAGTCAGATTACGCAGACAAATGTCCTCGTAAAGCACCTGCTCAAGATGGGTCTCATAATAAAACTAAACCCCGCGCGCCACGGTGTGCGGAGAGTATTGGTTATTATGAAATGCGTAGTGGCACTACGCCACTGGCCGCACCCGACTTTTCTAGTACGGGGCGCGCCTACGGGTGCTGTCCTTTCACGGAAGGTGGTCACCACGGACGCATGTCTGACAGGCTGATAGGGTATTTACGAAGGTCGCCCTGTGAGGGGTCTCTAGAGCAGAGACCTCCAGCGGGCGCACGTAAATCACCCGGAGCTTTTAGCGGTGTTCCCCACCCTAAAACGCTTTCTGCCTTCTCTCAGAGGACACCATGTCCTCGTGAGGACAGACAACACGACCACAGTATCGGGTATGAACCGCCAAGGGAGGTTGCGTTGTCTCCAGTCACACACACTGGCACACAAACTGATCCCTTGGAGCGGCAGACGTCTCCTCTCTCTGAGAGCGGCGCATGTACCAGGAGTGATGTACCTCGGGACAGAACTACTGTCCAGAGGTGCACCACTTTATGCAGACTGGACTCCTCATCCAAGGATCGGGAGTCCGCTGTGGGTGTGTTACGGCAGAGCCGCATTAAATCTGTTAGCATAAAGAGAAAATGCTCAATGACAGCTGTTCTCTTTAATGCACGATTTAAACGCACCGTTAGGCGTGGACGCACTCGTACACGATTGACCTCCGGGTCTTCTGTACGCGTTCCCACCCCTGGCTCTGATACCCTTAACTCTGGCCAGAGTGAAGGAGCAACGCCACACACTTATCCTGATGGCTCCGCCCTAGCCCGCAACGTACGGGCTGGCGGAGATATATCAGCTGTTGTGCGGGCAGCCATGGCAGCCCCCACTACGCAGGGACAGATTGTCTCAGGCGGGGGGGGGGCGATCTTTCACCCACGCCCAGAGCGCGGGGCACTGTGGGCCTGACCCGTGAGTGGTACAATCTGAATACAGTGGGACTCCCTCAGAAGGTGATAAACACTATTCAGAGTGCGAGAGCTTCCTCCACCAGGTCTCTTTACGACTGTAAGTGGAGGGTGTTTGAGGAGTGGTGCCTTCAAGAAGGGCACATTTCTTTTCAATGTCCTGTCGGGGTGATTTTATCATTCCTACAGGACTTGATCGATAAACACAGAGCTTTCTCCACGATCAAGGTGTACCTGGCTGCTATTGCTGCATGCCATGTGGGCTTTGAGGGTAAGACGGCTAGCCAACATCCTTTGGTCTGCCGTTTTATAAAGGGAGCTCGCAGGCTCCTCCCTGTCTCCAGGTCGCTGGTGCCCTTATGGGACCTGGCAGTGGTTTAAATGGGCTCAGAATGACCCCATTTGAACCCCTGGAAGGAGCTGACATGAAACATCTATCACTCAAGACAGTGCTGTTACTGGCCCTGGCATCCGCCAAGCGGGTCAGTGATATTCATGCACTGTCTGTACATCCCTCATGCACTCAGTTTGCCCCAGGGCAAACGAGAGTGTTGTTGAAGCCCAACCCTGCCTTTACACCAAAGGTGGTTGGTTCGTGTACCCCAATTGACATTGAGGCATTTCCTCCGCCACTGGTTTCCTCCGGGGAGCAGCAGCAGGATCTGTTGTGTCCAGTCCGTGCTTTACGCACATATTTGGACAGATCAAAAGAGCTTCGTCTTAATGACCAACTCTTCGTGTCCTGGGCTAACCCTCACAAGGGCAAGCCTGTTACTAAGCAACGGCTCTCCCACTGGATTGTGGAGGCAATTGCTTTGGCCTATACGAGTCAGAGTTTGCAAGCACATTCGGGTCTGCGGGCTCACTCAACTCGGGCCTGGCTACATCCTGGGCTTTGTTCAAGGGTGTTTCCATCCAAGACATCTGTGCAGCGGCAAGCTGGTCTTCGCCGCTCACTTTTGTCCGCTTTTACAGGCTAGACGTCTCCGCTCCAAGCGAGGCCCGAGCAGTGCTGGGCCCCGTGTTGAGTCGGGACTCTACCTGTTAAGTTCTGGTTGGTTGGTGATCTTCGAGATAAGCTCGTCTGGCAATACGGGAGCTACAATTTCCCATAGTGAGACATCGAACGGAGTGTTATGAATGAGAACTATAGGTTACTTACGTAACCCCAGTACTCAGAGTAACATGAAGTGAGATGTCTCACCAGACGGCCCTCCTTGCTATGGTGAAGCGAGAAGAGGTGCTTATTTTGAATGACGCATGCGTCGTGGCGCAAGCTACTTATAGGGGGTGATTCCCTGACGTTGACGTCAAGATCACCAGCCAATCAGGATTGGCGTAATGAGATTGATGCTTCTGTTTGCTCCGCGTTGAGGCGCATCCCATAGTGAGACATCTCACTTCAAGTTACTCCGAGACTGGGGTTACGTAAGTAACCTATAGTTATTACTGTTTGCGTGTGTCAATAGCTGAAATCTCTGAAGCTGCACTTCCCTTCTGCTGATTCAGTAGTGCCTGGATATTGAAATAAAAGCATTACTCTTTCTACAGCGAGCTGCAGAATTCACCTACAGTGTCTACATTTTTCAAATGTACAGCAGCGAGCAGAATATATGCTTCCTTCAGATCTGTGACTGCAAAATTGTTCAATTAAGAGTCAACTTCACTGATTTGCTCCAGCAGCACAAAGATTGATAGTGTTGCATTGACTGTCCCTTCTTACTGTCCTCCCAGACAAACACAATGTTGAACTCAACACCGTACGTAGCAAAGTAGAAACACTTTGGCTGTGTGTGAACAGCTGTTTATGTGTATAAAAGGGAGTACATCAAATGTGCGTGCAAATACTTTGGTGTCTAAGGTTCAGTCTTTGTATACAGTATATGTGTTAGACAGTTTCAAATCTAGAGGAAATTAGAAATTAACAATATAACTTATAAACAGAGAGCTGACTAGTTTCTGATTCCTGTCCACAGTCTACCATTTTACTCAGCGCAGGGTTTGCTCTTGCAGGAAAGACAATTTCCTGCATAATAACAGTTGATTGATATCAAGAGAACGATGTCAAAAAGAGAAAATGAAAGCAAAGCCTCATAATGTTGTTCAAATGAATCTTGCCATTCATGTCCACAGTCTGTCTTTGATTTTAGTTCACATTCAATTCAAATAATTAATGGAGGATGGATTAGAGATCAACATAATGGTCTCTCATTTGTTGCAGAATAATAATGAAAGAATGGAAAGTACCTGTTGGATGTCCTGTTAACCTTCTGAGCAAACTGACTAAACTAATGACGCTCAAACTGCATCCACAATTATGTGAGGACAATTGCCAAACCACTCAAAGCCAACCTCCAACTCCTATGCTCATTACATTCCCATCCCAATTTGCCCCGGATAGTTTAGCCCTGAAGACAGCTTTTCAGTTCTCTGCTGCTGTTGTTGTTGTTGTTGTTGTTGTTGTTGTTGTTGCTGTTGTGAGTCAGTGTACACTCCTCTCTATAGCTACAACAGAGGCAGTCTTTGTGTCTCCAAGGACCTTTGCTGTGCTCTCTTTCTCTGGCCACTCTTCAATATACACACACACACACACCCACACCCACCCACCCACCCACCCACCCACCCACACACACACACACACACACACACACACACACACACACACACACACACACACACACACACACACACACACACACACACACACACACACACACACACACACACACACACACACACACACACACACACACACACACACATTCCCATCCCCAGCAAATGAGCCTCTACTATGCCTTTGTAGCTTTGCGCAGGGAGGACATTCCATTCCTTGCATATTAAACACCACATTCATCCTCCGAAGCAGCATCCACACTCCGGCCAACAATTAGTCCCTTCCTTCCCCTGCTCCTCCTCCTCCTGCTCCCAGAGGAAAGGAACCATATAGCCCGGGTCAAGCAGCCCATAATCAGCTGGCCACTAATTATGAAGCAGAAGCACTATGCTGCCGGCTGCGGCCAAACCCTGAAACCTGAAGCACTTATTTGTGTGGGTGCGTAAAGTCAGAGAGATAATTATTCACGAGTGACACTGATCGGCCCCAATTCCTTTCTGTTTTCCTTGTATTTATAGCTGCGAGCTCCAAGGCTACGTAGAAGATTAACTTGAATGCGGAGAATCACACACAAGGTCTGAAATTGAAGCCATCATTCAAGATTAACAGGGTAGATGGAACTTGGTGGGGAGGTGCAAGTTGATCCATCAGATGGTTGAATGTTTTCAAAAGTACAGGATGTTTTTTTGCTGTTTTTCTTGGTTGGTATCCTCATAATCCTCTCAGCTGTGAGCTGAGGCAAGAACAAAGGCTCAGTGATAGAGCTGCAATAAATGTGATTGAGCACGGACCCAAATTGTCCCTTAGTGATATGGCCTTTGCTTTTGCAGCTGGGATAAGTAAATGTAATGACTTGGGTGGAGGCCAGCAAGGCGCTTAGATGGTCCGACTGTGGGACAGCATGACACCACTTAGCCCCTGTCTGTAATGGCCTGGACACACCCATCCCTCTCCTCCACCAGTGGTCTGGCATCCCTCTCCCACACATATCACACACACACAAGCCAAGTGAACGGACAAAAAGGGCGGGTGATGAGCGGAGGAGAGAAATAATAGGGTGAAAGGGTAAATGGATAGAAAAGAAAGAGGGGACAGTTAATGGAGAGGGAGGACAGTGAAGGCGCCATCAATCAATGGACGGGGAAGTTCTTGTGAAAATGGCAGGGAGACAAAGAAAAAAAAGAAGATAGACATAATATAAATGAATTGAGATACTCCTACCTCCCTTTGTTTTGACTAATAAAAGGGCCAAGACCTCTTCCTGCCTGTGAATGCCCGGGTCAAATAATCCAATCTCAAAGTGCATCAAATTCTTCACTCACCATAACAGCAGAGCGTGGACTGCTGGATCAGAGCAACCCTGTCTCCTAAAAATTACGTTCCCACAGAACTAAACTGCATTCTGAATTATAGTATATTCATTATTCTCTACTAATAGTTAATTAAACACTGTAAAAAAAAAAAAAAATGGCTATTTTGCACATCCCTTTCAAGATTTCAAGATTTTCTAAGGTGTATTGATCTTATACACAACTTGGGTCGCAGATTCCTCAACAGCGCATTACAAGACATCTATCAATATGTGTGTACCTCCACCATTAAAGTCATATTCTGCACATTTCTTATACTATCTACTACATACATAAGAGTATAATCCATATGTATAATATCAGTTAAAATAAGTGCTTCAACATAGTTAACATTGCAGGAAAGCAATATTTTAGACGTTAAGTACTTTGTCAGGCTTAATATTCATCTGTAGATAGATACCCCCAAAGCTTTTTTCTTGTTTAAAAGAAGACCTTAACCTAAAGTATTCTTTAATGTGTTAATAAAGGTTAATTCGTTTTTCTGTTTTGCACATCCTCCTATTAATATCTGTGTACATCCGGCACTAAACTGTTTTATTGTAGAGATCACTTAGTATCTTCTTGACTTTATATATTCTATATAATATTTCTATCATTGACCTTCTACTTTCCCCCTATGAAAGTATGTACTCTTAATATTGTTTTAATCAAATAACATTATTCAACAAAAATAATTCAATAACATGCTTTAACCACTAGGCGGTGCACACAAGGTACACACAGCATACTAATAATAACTTTGTACAACATCTGAAGATGAGTAGTTTTATTCATGTTTTTACATAATTTTACAGGATATTGCTATACTATCTCTCATGTTTTACTATATCTGTTTTACTATATCTGATTTGTAAAACATCAGACAGAAAGGCATAGGCTATCCATCATTTAATGGTAAGCTATTGAAATTGTGATTCCATAGATGTGTCTCCCATCACCCAAATCCCCTGACTATTCTCTCAACTCAGTATTTAGATTCTTATATTCAAAGAAAATCAGTAATATCTTTAAAAACTACAAGTCCTTTTCTATCAGCTGTGCACCGTTATGGTGTAAATATAATCTATATACCAATTGGATCAAATATAAAAGTCAGCCGAATTACTATTGATACTGCAAGGAGACGTATTTTGTGAAAAGAAATTAAAGATGTTGTTTAATTGTTGATATATTTATGATCCACGTCAAGTATTCAGTTTTGGCAGCAGTGCTCCTGTTTGTCCAGAAGTCTTCTCATCAGGGCTCTATAAATAAAGAACTACGGAAGATGTGTAATATTTAATGCAGCCGAACCGTGTATTACAATGCCGTTATGTGATGACTTCCAAAGAGAAAAGCAAGCACACTCTGAATTAGGTATTATTTTATTTTTCGTTGTCGGATATCATATCTTATTAACACCATATCCCAGCGTGCATTGCGGCTAAAACATCCAATCAACGAGCTTCAAGCTGAGGATCTTGGGTTATCAAGATATATGTTATGGGGTTTGTGGTGTGTATCGCTCGAAATGTCCCGTCTGTTTCCGGTGACTTTATTTACGGCTAAAAAGCCCAAAATTATAGAATTAAATGAATAAATAAAAACAAGGATAATTGTGTGTTATTGTTGAGTAAATAACAGTGTGTTATTTAGAAAAGAATAACAAATTAGAAGGAAAAGATTTTAAAAAATACAGATTTCAGTATTTTGAGGATCTAAACCCCATTTATTTTCCTCACAGACGGAAAGAAAGTCCGACATTATACGATTTAAAATAAAAACAAATAAATAAAAAGATAAAACACTGGCATGTAATTTACGTTAGAATAAATAGAATGGTTTTGAATAATAGATGAGAGTAAAATCTACGTCACTTTACAGCCCCGCCCACTTTTGGGGAAACCAACGCTGTCATTTGAACGGCGATCAAGCCTGAAGCCACAGAGATCTTCTGTTTCTGTCCTTTCTTCTTAGAGGAAGAACAGAAACACGTAACTCTGGATTTGTTTTAATGTTTGAGGTGCAATAAACGACACAGCAGCTTTTTGTCATGTTAAAACTATTATGTTCTGCCTCGCTCATGAGAGTAACAGCTGGCAAAATTACAGCCTCGCCTACTGATTTTAATTTAACCATATATTGAGCCCGATTCTCGATTTCAAATGCGTGCTCTAAAATGATATTTATAAATAACTATTATCATTATTATAAGCAAGACAATAAAGGGCAAAGATATGTAGAAAATAAACGTATTTAAGATACGTTCATAACAAACGTAACGTGGAAGAAAATATGCTTCTAGAAGATATGTAGAAAATAAATGTATTTGAGATACGTTCATAACAAACGTAACGTGGGAGAAAATACGTTTCTAGCTAAACGTAATTGAGAATGCAGTTTAGTTCTGTGGGAACGCAATTGTTAGGAGACAGGGTTGATCAGAGAAGCACCTCTGTAAAATCTCTTACAAAAAAAGAGTTGTCTTTTTTACATTCAAGCCTTTCAATTTTCCTAATTAGAATAGCAATTGGTCTACCAGAAATATATTTGTTTTGTTTCCTAGGCCCCTGCTGTCCACACACAGCCTCTTTCATATAATTGTTGTTAATATTCACAACAAATAAAGTTTCTTAGTCTAAAAATGCCATTGTGTACAAAAACTGTCTTCTAGGCCGGGCATTGTGTCGAAGAGACTCCTGCGAGTTCGGAAGTACACACTGTCACGTGAAGGGCAACTTTTATTCTCCACTGTTGTCTCTGAACATTCACTCTGGGACCACACATTTTCAATACTCATGTTTTTATTCATTATTGCTCTCACTATTTAAATGCCTCTTTCTTATTTCCCTTTCAGTTTTAAAACTGTTTTAAGTAGAGATCAAAGACTGGCTGAGAATGAAGGTTGACATGAGAGCTGTACTTTTTTTGAATAAAATACAAAAAATAAAAACATAATTGCTCAACCACATCCACACAGTCAGGGACAGAGCAAATTGTAGGACAGAAAAGGGATTATGTAAAAGAGGGAAACGGCACAGGCAACAAAATGCACCGTTGCATACTGTATACTTCAAGGCTCTGCTTGGCAGTTCTTAAGAAACAGTGTCCTTTGGATGCTTTTTTGCTCAACCTAACCTTGTGTATCACACCAAGTGCAATGATGACCTTAATTCACCTCACTTTTATACAGCGCACATGATGCTGCAATACCTTTGAATACACAAATAAAAGCAAAAGTTTGATGGTGTTGTCTTTTGTTCCTTCAATTGAACTTTAAAAAGGTAGTTTTTGATTGTTAAATATAACGCTGGTTCTGTGCTGGTTACCATCATTCAATCCTAATGTGCTAATTAGGTCAGGTTAAGAACTGACCCAGTGCACTATACTAGGCAGCCATATGCCCAGCATGCCAGCCTTTGGTCTGCTCCAGCTAATGATAGAACTGAGTAATCAATAACAGGCTCATCGAGTGTCACTGAACTCCTCACATACACATGCACACACATGCACCAACACAATACATCTCTCTCTCTCTCTCTCTCTCTCTCTCTCTCTCTCTCTCTCTCTCTCTCTCTCTCTCTCTCTCTCTCTCGCTCTCGCACTCTCTCTCTCTCTCTCTCTCTCTCTCTCTTCCTCAGTGTGTCCTAATTTGATAGTCCACTCTGCCTGCGGGTCAGCAATCTGTCTAGCTCTCATTAGAGATCTGCCGTGTTAATTTAAAAAAAAAAAAACATGTTTTGGCAACACATAGAGTGGGAAATCAATGCTCCATGCCACATTTTATACCTTTAATTGAGCGATGAAGGAGGCTGAAAGGAGGACAGATATTTCACTTCAAGCACATCTAATTACTTCTTTATTAGCAAACTTAAACACTCCTATACACACAAGGGAAGTACATTTACTGACATTTCATCCTCTTTATTGGGCTTGCGACAAAACCCTACAGCTTAACTCACAGGGATTCAGCCACTTTAATTCCTCGCCATTAAACTGTTACCTTGCCTTTATTACATGTCAAAATGCTTCAGTGTTCACGTGTTCAATTAATTCAACCTCATCCACGTGTTATTTATCCAAACCTCTTTGCATGCTCAACAAGGACATGGTCGTAATTAATTTGTGCCTGGAGGTTGGAAGGCCCGGGCCAATCACATGAGGTCAATACGGCGGGGAAGACCACGCCTGTCCTGTAATAAGCTGACATAGTTATGGCAGTAATTGGCTGGCGCAGCCAAGCGACAAGGAAAGGCCGGATGGAAGCACTGACCGTGGAAAATTAGAGAGGATGTTTTAAGATTGATCACTGAAAACCTCTCCACCGGGCTCCTTCGCACATAATAACCCACAAGGATTACAGAATGGCAGGCTGACTAATCTGAGGGAAAGGAGTATAATTGCAGAGGCCATATCTCTCAGAGCGTTAGCTTTTTAAACTTAGTCATGCATTTGTAAAAGAAGATGCCTTGTATAAAAAAAAAAAAAGCAGTAGACAGAACAAAGAAAAGTTCTTCTTGGAGAACTGCAAAGTTATCCCCCTGTCTAATTTTCTCTTTGAAACTTAAATAATAACTGGATGTTACCCGCCACACTGTCCTTGATGGGAAAGTGCTCGGTACCTTCAATCACTCCATACTTAACACGGGCCAGGATACAAATATGTAAGGAGCCATGGCGACAGCGGCGGATGAAGACATAAAGCTCAGCCTGATCCACCAAAGGACTCAGGTGGGACGACAGTATTGACAGCAGCGGTTGTTTACCGTTTAGCCTTATTAGAATAGTGATTTCCATATAAACAAGCAACAAATTGTTACAAATAAGGTGTTGAGTGGGAACTGCTTATTCAAAGTGGCGGATGGGCACAAAGCAAATGTGGGCTTAAATACAGACTGTAGAGCTCTTAGTGGACCGGGAGAGGAGTGGGTGCAGGAATGTCCCAATTAGGCCAATAGTAGGAAACCGGATAGAATCGAGGGATGGAGAAATTACTGGAAAAGGGCATGGCTGTGAAAAGTGGAGGAGAGAGGGAAGGGAAAAATGAGGGCGTTTGGTCACATCTCTGTGTCCTGTTTTTCCTATAGCTTCTGAGACCAGGAAGGATTGGCTTTGACACGCATGAGCATGCACAGCCCCGTGCCTATGCAACAAACTGCCATCCTACTGCTATCATCCCCTTGATATGTGGAACTCCGCTCACCTCAACAGCTGCCAAAACACATCTATTCAAGTACGCTCTCCCCCCAATGTATACAATTCATTAGTAAGGCTGTTAAACCCAAGTATTAGGCCATCCTGTCATGTGAACGTGTTGCAATGACATGCAGTACAGTATATGCAGTACACATCATTACACAGTTTGTGGTCCAACGCCTGTTTCCTACAACCCTCTGTGGTCATACATCATAAGCAGGATGTGTGACATTCATGTCGGGGCTCTGGTTGCTATGTAAAATGCATGATTCAAACATAAATAAATAGACTCTGTAACAGGGCTACATACTGGGATGACAATTCATTTATTAATAAACAGCATGCTGGAAAAAGCCGATGTATATTATAGCGTGACAAAAAGATGGGATCCAGATGATATCCGTTGCTCTTACAGGGGGCAGCGTATATTTTCCAATGTAATGAAAACAATACATTGATATCTGCCGCTCACAGACATGCTGCTGCTGAAACAGTAAGACAGAGTGAGTCCTCCAACACTGACACTGTTTTTGTTTTCCCTCCAATGTCGCTAGTTTTCTCTTACCATATATCAAATTAATTTAGTGCCTGATATGCAGTTCTGGGCTATTCTGATTTAAATAACTAATTAAGCGCTTCTCGCTGCCAAGAAGGAGCATCTGCTCTAAATTTGAAACACCCTCTGTGGAATCACGGAAAGATGGAAAGGGAGGAGGAGGAGGAGGAGGAGGAGGAGGAGGAGGAGGAGGAGGAGGAGGAGGAGGAGGAGGAGGAGGAGGAAGGGTGGGATAAACAAGGTTAAATATGTACGTTGATGTAGAGTTCCACACAATAACATATATGATGTTGTATCACAGCAATCTGTGCTAATGGTTGCGCATCTATCTTGGCACTATGGAGGGTTTACATTTTAAGGAGTTTAAGACATTCTATATACAGTTTGCTTACATGTCTGGTTTCATTCATTTATGTGAAAAAAGCTAAGTTTAAATGTTCTAAATTATTGCTTTTTATTTATGACATAAACTTCCCACAGTATATGGTCAGGGTACAACCATAACACACTCCCTTGATGTTACAATCTTGAAAGTATGCAGTCATAATAAACTACAGCTAATACAACAGGGCAGGTATAAGGGATAAGTTATTTTTCACAAAGCCTATTAAGCTTGATATATTCTTAAAATAAAAATAAACAATGAAAGCTAAGACAGAATTCCATTAAAGTTCCTACAAATAACATGAAAACTCATCTCTTGGGAACTATATACTGTACAGGACATAATGTGCTCAAATGAATCCAAATGGCTGATTTTAAGAAAACGTCCTGCATTAAAAGTAGAGCTTATCAGTCGTGGTGCACGTTTATTTATATGCATTAACTGATCCATAGAGTATGACACTTAACAGAAGTCAGGGGAGGGCTCCCTTAAGGAAAAAGGTTAGGGACCATGCACTATACAAGCCAAACAGGTGCTTGACCATTTGAAAAAAGGGTAATTCCCTCTCAGAGAGCAGCATAACTATGCCAAGTCAAATGTATGGATACCACAAGTTATTGTATGGAGGGTACATTCATACAGCACACCATTGCACATGTTAAGGGTAATCATTATGAAGCTATAAAAAGGGGATCCACTATACCACTATATGTGTGAAGGTAGACCGAGATCAAATGAAAGGAGAGCTCTGTGTAAAACTTTCAGGTAGATCCACTGGTTGTAAATGCTGGATACATTGCAACATTGACAAGTGAATGTCAACTAAGGTAAACCAATGCAACACAACTTAGAAGTTTCATATAGTGGAGAGACAACCAACAATGTTTGAACAGGATCAGTAGCACTCAATACTAATAGTGTGACAGCGATGATAAGAAAGCATCCTCCAATCAGAAACTATAATGCTTAAAACGTCTCTGGTAAATAACAAAAGCTCCATTGGCCAACGTCGGTAAAACCTCATACTTCATCTCAAGTTGATCCTATTAGTTGGAATGAGATAAGTGTTAAGCCCAGTGGCTCTTTAAAGCTCTCCATCAACTGTCCAATCAGCTAATTATGTTGGTAGAAATGTAAACAGACATTGATTGCTTCTTGCAGCTTAATACAGCTTTTATCTGTAATGTCAGATAGATTTTCCAAAATTGTAACACTTGAGAAAGTAAAGTGCTAATTAATGTGGAAATTACTTGAGTTCCAATCAGTGGGTTGTCCAAGTTAAAGACCACAACGTGTTTCAGAATCTGCTCAGTGGTGTCCTAGCTACTGTATTTGTCTGTGTGAGATGGTCAGATTGGTTTTACAGTATGTGACGGAAATACAAACAATATTCATGAATGCCAAATCCACTACATGTTAAGTACATGGAGGAATGTGTGTGTGTGTGTGTGTGTGTGTGTGTGTGTGTGTGTGTGTGTGTGTGTGTGTGTGTGTGTGTGTGTGTGTGTGTGTGTGTGTGTGTGTGTGTGTGTGTGTGTGTGTGTGTGTGTGTGTGTGTGTGTGTGTGTGTGTGTGTGTGTGTGTGTGTGTGTGTGTGTGTGTGTGTGTGTGTGTGTGTGTGTGTGTGTGTGTGTGTGTGTGTGTGTGTGTGTGTGTGTGTGTGTGTGTGTGTGTGTGTCTAAGGGACACTGAGTGTGTGCATGTAGCTCATCAGTGGGATTGTTCTTCAATGACACAATTAGATGTGTCACAAACCAATTTATGTTTTCTTTCTTAGTAAAACTTAACTTAAACTTAATAAATAGGATTTGGATTTGGATAGGATTTGGTTCAGTGGAGCAGCACATGCAGGTTAGACGTAGCAGGCACTTAAACACCTGCACATATGCTGAGCAGAAGGGAAGGAGCATAGTACTGAAGATATTTTTTGAAAATCTTTAGGTTTTCTACCTTTTCTGAGGATTCTTTGAAGCAGTGAACTCTGTCTCTGCAAGATGTTCAATATTGTTTTTCTCTGAGATCAACCTGAGCCACATCACACAGTGCCAAAGTCAAAGAAGAGCTGGGTAAGGCACGGCTGCCATGAAAGGAAGCGGAGCACATTTACAACAGCCGCTAATTAGGATTCCTCTTGGAAGCTTGTCGCACATTCCCACCCAGCGTGAGACCCCCATTTACAGATGTTGAGAGAAAAACTGCTGTGTCTATTTACTGGTCCTAATATATATGAAAGTTCAAGAAATCATACATTTATCATTAACACTTTCATATAGCTGTTTAAGTCATTTCAATGTAAGGAAGCGATGTATTTTTGCTTAAAACAATCTAATTTTGTGTCTCACTGGTGTAACAAACTGTTAGGAGAGATCCACTCTGCCTGTTGATGCTGTAGAACTGTTCTTGCAGTAATTACTTAAGGTGGGTGGTAAAAGTTTCAGTATGCCAACCTTATGTGCATACTCTTTATGGCACTCCAGGCTAAGCATACGCACACATGTGTATGGGAATGCGTTTTGAATCAGTACCTGTGAAGATGTATCTCTAGTGGTTATCTCCCAAGTTTCCCCTAACTGTTGTTTATTTATAACTTGAATTAATAAAAACCTCTTTCCTCTGAGGAATCACTGCACTTTGGATAAAACAATTGAAAAACTGCAATAAGGACAAACAAGTGAAGTTAACAGCAGTTAATGTGCTTTGCACTGATTCGCTTTTTTGTGTCTCAAACTTAAATAAAGTGGCATATGACTAACGAGCTCATTAGCAAATATTTCAGTACCAGAATATTCCATTGGGTACACTGTGTGTTTGTGTGGAGTCTGTTTAAATGTATGCTTAAAATGTGATATCTACAATGAGAAATCATGTAGTAAAAACAATAATATCCTACATTGAGTGGATGTGTGTCTTCCTGTGCTTGTATAACTTTACCTATGGCACTGCCATTGTGAATTTTCTCATAGACATGTGAATGCCTCCTAGGTTACTAATCCTCCTATTTAGTGAACCTTTTCCATGACATTAATCAGTTGCTAGGGAGAAATCACAGTAGGTCTGAACCCTTCATTCTTTTTTTAGCAGCAGCACATCGTAACAAATTTAAGACGCACAGAGAGTAAGTTACCACGCCCCTGATTCTCACTTTGAAATGGCTTTACAAATACACAGATGTATTGATGAGAATACAAAACAGTTAAATGGCTGGAGTCCTTCATAGTCTCTAATATGACATTTAATACACAATAATGATTTGGTGGTATGGACAAATTCAAGAGAGGCACTCAACAAGTCTTTTAAAAATAGAGTGTTTATTACAAGTATTACATATTAAAATCTCTGTTCATTGGATCCAAATTTGGATTCAACCTCAGCTAATCAACTATGTCCTTTTCACATTCTCATTACGCTTAAAGGGTGAATCAATAGTGCTTAAGCATGTTGTGCTATATCCAAACCAATTTCAAAGAGGGTAATTTATTTTAAATATAGTACTCTACCAATAATCGTTCTACTACCATTACATTGTCAAACTCATAATAGCTTACGACAAATGATCAAAATCAATGCAGCAGTAAAACCCAGTGTTTATATTCTATACATTTTGTTTCCTCGCTGAAACTTGTTGCCTACATTACTCAAAATTAAACTCAAACAGTATTATTTCACTAACCGCCTGATTTAGAGAGAGTTTAGTTGGATTTACTGTACACAATACATGTCAGCAGTTTGTCCTGTATTTCAAAAAAAGTACCTGCTACAGGTGTTTACTTAAAGTGTACCTATCATGGTATATTTGAAACATATATTGTAGGGCCATACCTACAGTATATAAATATAGTTTTTTTTTCAAAATACCAAACAGATCCTGCATTTTAGCCATGCCTGATTTTGCTCTATTTGCTCTTTCCAGCCCTGTTTTTGCAGGGGGCTGATTCTGTGAGCTGCAGCTGACCACGCCCCCCTGCAGGAGAGGGGAGTTGGCAGTTACTTTGGCATTAGGGCAGGGATATCTAGATACTTTCCAAGGTTTGACATAATGAATTGTGCTACTTTTAAAGCAAGCAATGATGATTTCAAATCTGTAATCAAAAAGCTTCTCAAAAACACTATCGAAGCAGTTCCCGCCATTGCTACGTTAGTTCAAACAGTAACAATGGACTATTTTTCTTAGCGGATGCATGTCAATTTAAATCAATACATAGGCCTACAACTATTTTTTAAATCAATAAAATCATTTTCTAATTCCATAAAAGCATTTCAATTAATTTTGGGAGTCATGTCGTTACTTTGTTGAGAATGTGGCCATGCAATAAGCGTCCTGACGTCAGGACAGTGTTCAAATCTGGATCAGTTTTGATCAGATCCGTTGCAGCCCCTTTTTTAGAGATTTGGGTATGGAGGAAAATAGAGAGGGTTGTGTTTTCTGACACTTGGTGAGTTCCCTGGAACACCGGGGACACATATTCATGTATAAAAGACGTACAAAAGTGCATTTTGCATGATAGGTCCCCTTTAAGTATTACAACTCACCAAAATCTTAACAACGTTAACATGTAATGGAAAACAACTGCTGCGGCATCATTGAGTGGGCGTGGCCCCTTTTGTTAGACTCTTTAACATTCAAATCCATGACAAGCACAGAATCAGCTGCTACTTATTACCCTTTTCTCATTTCCATAGTCAGTATTTACTCAGAGCAGGATTCAGAGCACTGGAAAGAGAATGAGTCACCGGCTTCATCCCACCACTCCCCCCTACAAACAGACGGTAAACACAACCTCTTCACTCATCCATGATTTGTTAGTAATTTAACTTTGGAACAAATGTAGCTCCCTTAAAGAACCTTAAAATCAAAGCCACAGAAATGAGGAAACCCTAATGAAGGAGGATGATGGTATTTGACTATGGCTCCCTCAAAGTCAAAATCCCACTTGCTCTGACAATCACCACTGAGGCAAGGTTTGACAGCACGCAATTTCTGTCATACGTTCTATCTATATTACTTTATCTACAAGCAGCATGTACCATCCCTATGCAATATTTTCAGATGGATTTCAATTTATCAAACAGGCATGCATGACAACCATTCTGTCACGTAACTGCAACGTCTAAGTAATTACAGCTCATGGAAAACAGGATTCAGAGTGTGAAGTGGCTCTGCGATCCACTCAAGCAGCAGCAGCAGACCATTAGCTCTTAATCAGTGCTGTTTCAAAACAGCTCAGAGTTGGAGGAAATGTGCGTTTAATAGTATTGTACGATGGAAATACAGTTCAATTGTGTGTAGTGTTGTTATTTGTGTGTATTTGGCATCTGTGAAAGAGCTAATTGATGACTCACATACAATTTCTGCATGGACTGTATATGAATTTGCTTGTGGACGCATTTTGAGCTTAAGTATATTTATGACACATGTGCAAGGGTGTAAATGTATGATTACTGTATGTTTCGATATCTAGGCCAGCCACACTGTGATCTATTTCTGCACTGCCCATGGAGCTTTCCTGATTTGTACCATACTGTGTGAATGTATGAGGATATATATAAGTCAAAGCATGATTGGCTAAAGGTGGGACTGCTGACTATATGGCCGGCTTCCAGATTATTGTAATGGCAAGTGAAGCCAGCCAAAAGTTTATTGTTTTAATCTTGTTGAGCAGATGGCATTTACTGAAAGCTTGTGTCAGTCGTATATTTTTTACAATCAAACTCGTTACACACAGCTATATTATAATGACACTGTTCTGGTGATTTAACAGGAAAACACACCCACAAGCTCACCAACCAATATGTTCTGAATCAATCTGTATCTGTTCTGCTCATGTGCTCACACACACACACACACACACACACACACACACACACACACACACACACACACACACACACACACACCACACCACACACACACGCACGCACACACACACACACCACACACACACACACACACACACACACACACACACACACACACACACACACACACTTACAATGCTTATGCTTATGGGCATGCAGTTGATTAGCAGTAACCTAGTTCAATACAATCCAACACATGTAGGTCACTATAATCTAGGACCCGTAGTGTTTGTGCGTGCGTGTGTGTGTGTGTGTTAGATGAGTACAATCGTGCTGCAGTTGGCAAACAGTAGCAGGTCTCCAGGCCTCAGCTTGTAGGGGTCACATGTCATCTGTACTGACACAATGCATACCTTTACATACTCTATAAATGCAGTATACTGTATTTCTAGATACATTTGCATCCATGTACATTCTACATGCAATATCACATTACAGCGTACATGTTGTTGAACATACGGGCGACTGTGGCTGTGAGGGAGTGCGTCTTTCAACCAGAAAGTTGTGGGCTTGATCCCATAATGTGCCGTCAACATGTCCATGTATCCTTGGGCAGGTTACTTAGCCCTGAGTTGCTCCCGATGGCATGGCCAACGGTGTATGAATGTGTATGAATGAAAGTCCCCTAAAGCAAGTGGTACTGCACTCTATGAAGGAGGTATGAATGGGTGAATGACTCGTAGTATGTAAACCGCTTTGAGTGGTCAAAAAGACCTGGTAAAGCGCTATTAAAGTACAGTCCATGTACCCTTTGAACCAGCATTATTTTGTTGGTTAAAAGAGTGGGTCTAAGATAAAACCAACTAAACAACATTTAGTACGACACATGCTTGATGCTTTTTGTCAATTCTGCTCTGAATATTATATCCAGTTCATTTACAAAATAATTTTTGGAACATACACACATTCAGTATAGTCACATTGACAACATCTCAAACCACAGACACTTCTTACTGCAACAGAGTACATTTCAGCTCATCCATGTGCGGTTTTGCAATATGGCCAGTACACAGTTTTTACGGATCAAAAAACTCCATTAGTCTATTTGAAGTTACGGGCCAGCTGGATGTTGATTTTTGTTGGCAACAAGATGTTAAAAAACGAGAAATGTGATGTTGGGGACAGGGGAACTGGGTCTAATTTGTGCCTAAATAATGAATAATACAGGCAGGCTTCAGTTGGCACTGAAGTTAATACATGAGCTGCTCCAGCATGTGGCACTCAGTGTAGTACAGGCCAGATGTAAATAAAGTTCAGCTAAGGTTTTTTTGGCACAATAGTGACAAAGAGTTTCATTTCCTTAACACTCTATGTCCCTGTGGTTGCAGGGTAGATTGTCCACTCAAATTGTTTTTGCTGTATCCTGAGCTGGCCTCAGTTCACTCAGGCGGCAGCACTCAATTAAGAAGTGATATCGAGGGAATTGATAAGAAACTTTGATGAATTGGTGAACTTCCCACTCCCCTTACGGTGGTAACCGCCAGCTGAGCAGCGCAGGAAAAGATGAAAGCACAATTTGTACCCAGACCTATGCTTGGTTCGAAATATGAACTAATGAGATTGTCCAAAAAGTATCTCCCAGGGCAGGATAAAGATAATAACAGCTCTCCTATTGGAATCAATTAGACCCAAACGATTTCGGCACCAAAACGGTGTATGATTGTGATTTTCTTTTTGTAATAACATCTAATGTGTATCCCAGGGATTGGTAAAACAATGTATCGGTTGAGATTATACCCTCGGATGCAATCCTGTATACATACAATACCATTCAATTCACGCACTCTCACAATAATACACACAATCATTGACATCACCTTTTTATTTATAATCTATTTAATTCATAATTAGAACTAATCCACCTGCCGTACATTGCATGTTAAAAATATCCCTACACATATTTGGTTTCACTATATTGTCAGTGTTTAACGGGTGCCGTGTATTAAGGGGAAACTAGAGGTCAATCGCAAAACCTAGTCAGCATGCAAAACTGCACAGAACAAGCCACTGCCTTGTCCTCCCCCCTCTCACACTACAGGGACACATACGAACACACACACATGCACGGTGCCACTCATAAACACAGCTTGCAGCACAAACAAAGGCAACCTTTTCCAATTCTGTTTTGAGAAAAATAATAATGAGAAAATCAATAAGGCCACTCGAGGGGGCAAACACAAAAAGCACAAGAGTGAATGGGCAAACACATGACATCTTATTTTTACTCTGAGAAAACTATAAAAACTGCATTTTTGTGGGAAACCTCTGTTTTTCTTTTGAGATGGGAATAGCTTCACCACCGTCAGCTAATCGCAAAGAACATTTTCTTATTATCCAAGGTCGCGTTCACACCAACCTTGTTTAGTACTACGGTTGAATGGAACCCTGGAGCGTTTAACCCCTCGGTGCGGTTAATTTGGGTTGGTGTGTGCAAAGCAAAAAGGCTGTGGTACAAACTCATCAGAGCCACCTGTCGTCGATGAAACATCGTGCTTACTGCAGAAAGTCTCTCATTATACGCATGTGTTATAATGTTTTTTGACGCACGTACGTTTTCTGATTATATTATCAGCGCCATCCGCTAGAGTCTGTTGATATGCTTTCCAGATGGACAGCAGCATGACAATAACCTACCGATGCTCCATGCGGAAGGCTACGCTGGAAATTGCCGGGATTTGCGCTTTTACCAGATTAATGTCTGACTGAATGTCTGTTGAACAGCATTTTGGTGCACATTACTTTTATTTACAGTTTATAGTCCGTTTGAGGTTTGGCTGTGTGAACGCAAACAGAACCTCCTGAAAAATGAAACAATGTTACAAATTGTCATCTGGTATGCACCAAAGAAGCGGACTAATACAGTAGGTATGAATGCGACCTAAAATCATTGAGGGTAAGGTACCTCCTTGTATACCTACGTCCAAACACATTCACCCACGCATGCTTAAAAGACCTCAAACACTTGCATGCAGGGATTTGTATGACACACATCCACTAATATAATGTTGTATGTGTATAAACATGCATGCCCCCACATCCACAATGAAATGCTACAAATCCATACATAACAAATCTCTGTATCAAATCAATGGGGGTCAGAGTCTGAACCCACACATACTAGCAACAAAATATCGCTGGACAAATACAGTACATATGACATGGTGTGTGGATAGAGATTTATCAGATTAGGGAGATTGTCATAGGGGCCAGTGCATCTGCCACTAAGCTTGGCCCGCAGGCACGCACTGATCCCACTGTAGAAAATGCAAGTAGGTTTTATCTACAACCTGCCAGCTCTGTAATCAAAGTGGAGAATACATCTTCTGCTTGAGTATGCCCTCGTATTCAGTTCTATTTATAAGTCCATTATAAGGGATGATGCAAGAAACTCTTGCAAAATAGCTTTTTTGTTTCATGAAAATATATCCAGGCATCTCATTTGAAAAGATAAGAACATAGGGCTTGATGTTTTATTATTTTACATGGCAAAACTAGGGCTGAGGTACATATCAGGTGAATATCAAACAAAACTCCATTCTGTGTCAGGTAGATGGGTAATGACAGACACAGTGTAGATTTGGTTTGATTTATATATCACGCATATCATCAAAGACAGCAGGTTTTCCTGTAAGCAAAACAAGGGATGTGTCCACTTCAAATATCCTGTCAACAAACAAGCCCTCACAGAGAATAAACATCCTGATTCCTGCTGTGTGTGCTGCATGCTCTATATGTGTGCATGTTCCTTGATTGTTGGCTGGAGCACAAAATATGTCCTCCTCTACAATGTGGCTGAGCCGAGAATAAAGTACTGAGCTGAGGGGTCCTAATTGGCGGGCTCACATATTGCTCAGCAGTGGAGCATTGGAGGCTGAAACTCATGCATGTCTCAGAAGTGCCTTTGCTATATGATTGATTATAATTATGGACCTCTGCAAATCCTGGCTTTCCTGGGTGGGCGAGAAAACGCGCCTGGCGGAGGCTTAGAGGAAGGGGTAAAGCGCAGTTACTGTATATGCTGTGAGTGCACACAAACATAATTGCACACACACATACAAAGGGAAAACTCATACATAAACACACTAAGCTGTTTGCACACACATATTTCTTCTCCCAGTGCCGTCCTTGAACAGTGGATATGGGAGTTTGACAAAAACCAGTCAATTAAGGAGAGGCGCTGGCTTCCTCTGGAGGAAGCAGAGAGGAGAAAATTGGAGAGGATCAGAGAGACCAAAGTAAAGAGAGGTAACAAAATGTAATGCTGTGACTACGATGGTTATGATGAAAGGAAGGCGCGAGCATTACCAAATACGACTACTGTAGAGGATAATGGAACTTTTTTAGATGTGTACTAGCCTAGAAATGTCGGCAGATCATATCTTTAAAAACCAAAGGAAAGGTACATTTTCATGGGAATATTGTCCAATACATATGTGTGACTGATATAAAAATCAAGAGTACACCCAGAGAGAGGCTTTGGTGCTTGTGAGGTAAAGTCGGAGAGAGCATGAGTGTGAAAAAGAGCAGCTTCCGCATGTGGACAATGCATAGCCTGGAGCATACTGACATTTCCACCCACTCAGTGATCAATCTCTTCCTTCTCAAGCTCTCTCACCCTCCCTGCGTCAATCCTCACTGTGCCTCTCATCCCTCTCTCTTTGCCAAATCAAATGAGGTGGCTTTCCTTGGTGCCAGCTTGTGTGTCATAGACAATACTGGCATCGTGCCTCTTTGTTTTCCAAATTGAGGTGGAAAAAAGGTTAAGTGTATACATCATGTTGTTTTTGTTTTTGTTTTTTAATGCACTGAATTTGGCGTGTGAGTGGGGTCTTGATGTATCCATTAAGCAACCAAATAGACACCTGGCAGATTTTGGCAACAAGGGGATCGGCTATTCTGGTGCATTATATGAGCCTCTGCTCACTTGTTAGCTCTTCCCTGTAACTAATGCGATTTGTTTTAGTTTTACTGTTTCTGACAGTGACCCACGCTTAAACCCTGAGCGTAAATACGTAGCTTACTACACATGAATAATAACACATGTGCTTGAACACATCTATGTATGTCAACATGTATTGCTATTAGTTAAAACAAACATGAACATCAGCTTGGAAAACTGAGTTTGTTAAATCCACTTCCACACACTTCTCGACGGTACCGTCAGAAGCAGTAGGCAGGCACTTGGAAACAGGTCCCTTAGGTTATGCCTCTTTTCTCTCGGATGTGATAGTGTGTCTTGTTTCTTGTATCCTGTGATCTCTCCCTCAGTTTCTCTTCACAGCCTACAAACACCACATTTATCACTCCCGCACTGTGCTCCATATGCTGGATTAACCAGCTCTGAATCAGATATAAATCAGTCGGGATGGAGCAGTTGATCTTGCACCGCGTCAAACTGCTTTTACACTCATGCAATCAATACACTTCCCTTACTGTAGATAGAGGAGTTTCTCAAATATATATTTCTTGTTTTGTGGCATGCAATTGCATTAAATGATAAAAAAATCTCTGCTGTAATAGTTTAGTCTTAAAGTATTGTCAAGTAATTGTACATCAACTATAACAAAACTACAGTCTGTTGTGACAATATCAAAGAGAGAATAACTGAGGTTCATAATTACATTATATTCATGAAACTTGGAGCTGTTTTGAGGTTGGCTACAGACATTTCTGACCGAACATTTGTTCTTACAGACCAGAAACTGTAAGGACAATTCCACACAAGTTGTTCCTCCTTTTGCTTTGTTCCCTGGTTGCAAATAAGTGCTGACTGGTTTCTTTACAACATCTCTATGAAACTTTAGAGCTGGCTGCCAAGGTAATTACACTCCAGGTGACTCCTGCAATAGGCACTGACCCCAGGACAGAGGTAGACAAGGCAACAAATAACAACCCTAATGTTAATCTAAATGCACAGACAGAAAGATAATTACAAATCCAAAATTAAATAAAAAGGAACATAAATACCCTACTCCATGGGCCTTTTTCAGCTTTTCACATGTCCTGAAATTATTCATGGCTATATTAATTGTTGTTGAATACATTATGTCCAGTAGTTAATTAAGGTTTTGGATAACGCGCCTGATCTGTGATTTGTTTCTGTCTTTTGTTCTACATTGCTGCAGAGATAGATTTCTTCATAAATCCTCATGCTATGAAGGGTGGAAAAAATCAAGTCAAGCAGCCCAAAAATAATATGTAAATAAAACACATCCAATCAAAAATGATATTAATGACAGCAGCACCCCGCTGCTAATGATACTGTAAAGAGTTAATAACAATAATTGCAATTTTAATAATGTAATTAATTTACAGTAATAGCACCGCCCCCAGTCTTCATTTAATTATTATCATTACTGTCTTCACTGCTGCTGTCATGATTGTCAACATTGCCAGTGTCGACCAGTGGTTTTTGCTATACCACTCAGACCTTGGTAGCACAGCAGTTTCGACCTGCCCAAATGCAGCAGAGAACAGAGTGGATTGTGGGAAAGTCCACCATATGGCCTCAGGCTAACTAGTGTGATGTCTCCATTATTTTCAAGCCTTTTCTGGGGGGTCTTTTTATTGTCTTGGCATGAGGAGAACATCTCTAAACTTTCCATCAGAGGTAGCTTATGATAAATGCATGACAGGACATATCTTGGGAGAAAGACACAGGAATTCTGGGAACTTGAGGGCTGCATTTTCAACTTTTCATCAGTCAAACTTTGTCTTTGTAACACCGCTGTGTGACATAATTCTGAAAATACCCATTATACTAGCAGTTTTCTCATGTCGAGTCTCTTCAGAGTGTTTGTCAGAAATTATACAGATATGGTGCAATGGGCCAAAACTGCTACTGCAAGCCTAGGACAAAGAGCAAATAGAGGCTACCCGGGGGAAAGCACTTTGCTCACTCAGAAAGAAAGAGAATAAAATACGCAGCTGGAGCATGTATCTCTATCTTGGCTCTATGAAACATCCCTGGAGAAGGCAGCTCAGTTTTTGGTCAAAAAACTTACACTTCACAGAGAGAAGTTCAAACTAGTTCATAAAGGTAAAAGTACTTCATATGAAAATACATTTGAAGAGAAGATAATATGGAACATTAAGAGGAGCAGCACCACTGAAACTCCTGACCTGATTCATTTTCAGGTTTTATCCAAAAGCCATTAAAATGTAATTGTTTTCATGGTGCCTTTTTGCAATGCCACAACACATTTAGGGTTATTAAGACCACTTAGTTTGGTACAACTGAGATGTAAAAAAGTAAATGGAATGGATATAATATGGACAGAGAAAGAGTAGGATGTGCATCAAGCTGAGATCACAGTGGGGTACTACAGTGCCAGTCTGAAAGTGCTGAATATCAAACAGCACCGTTTAAATTGTTAGTGTAAAAACATGACATCTATAGTTGCAGGGAAACTAATAACATTTAAAAAAATAATTTAGGAGCAACTTCCCCAAGACAGAGCAGCAAGGGAGCTCTTTTGTTTGCATATAGTATGTCACTCTGCTACATGAAAAAAGAGAATGTCAAAAAGCTGAACGCAGGTGGCGAAAAACAAATCTCCAGGTTCACTATGACATTTATAAAGAGAGACTTGGCCTTTATAATTTGGAATTGAAAAACGCACGACAATCGTTCTTCTCTGACATCATTACCAAAAACAAAAACAACGCACGTGCCTTGTTTGCTACCGTCGACAGACTAACTAACCCCCCAGTTTCAGTAGCCTCTGAATTTCTATCCACCAGGGCGTGCAATGATTTTGCCTCCTTCTTCACTGACAAAATTCAGAAAATCAGACAAGCAGTCAGTGCCTCTGCATCAGGTACAGCAAATGTGTTGCCTCTGTGTCCACTTAACATCAATTCAGACATCATGACACAATTCCATCAGATTAATGATAAAAACCTAGAGGACATTATACAACTTCTGAAATCCTCCTCCTGCTGCCTTGATATTATTCCAACAGGATTTTTCAAAGATGTTTTGCCTTGCATGGCCTCAGAACTACTTCATATAGTAAACAAATCTCTTCACTCAGGTATTTTTCCACAGGCCCTGAAAACTGCAGTCATTAAACCGCTCTTAAAAAAGAATAATCTAGATGCTTCAGTAATAAACAATTACAGGCCCAAATCAAACCTCCCATTTCTAGATAAAATCATTGAAAAAGTTGTTTTTCAACAGTTGAGTAATTTCTTGCATTTAAATAACTGTTTCGATGTGTTCCAGTCAGGCTTTCGTCCAAACCACAGCACTGAGACTGCTCTTGTAAAGGTCTTTAATGACATCCACTTAAACACAGACAGTGGCAGAACTTCAGTGTTAGTATTATTAGATCTCAGTGCTGCGTTTGACACTGTTGACCACAGCATAGATAGATAGATAGATTCAACTTATTGTCATTACACAGTACAGGTACCATGTAACAAAACGGTTTCTCTGCATTTGACCCATCCTAGTGTTAGGAGCAGTGGGCTTCCATTATGTACGGCGCCCGGGGAGCCGTGTAGGGAACGATGCCTTGCTCAGGGACACCTCGGTAGCACTTGGTCTTTCCGGGACTTGAACTGGTGACCTTCCAGTTGCCAAGCCGAATAGTATTTAAATGGCATGAAATAAATGGTATAGTAATAGCATATTACTAGACCGACTGGATAACTGGGTGGGACTTTCGGAAACAGTTCTAAATTGGTTTGAATCCTACTTAAAGGACAGAAACAACTTTGTTTCTATAGGTAAATACACATCTGAGTTGACAAATATGACATGTGGGGTTCCTCAAGGCTCCATCTTGGGGCCTCTTCTCTTTAACATCTACATGCTACCACTGGCTCAGATAATGAAGAACAACAAAATAAGTTACCATAGCTATGCAGGTGACACACAAATGTACGTAACAATTTCACCAGGAGACTATGCTCCAATTCAAACGCTGAGTAAGTGCATTGAACAAATCAATGACTGGATGTGTCAGAACTTTCTCCAATTAAACAAAGATAAAACTGAGGTAATGGTTTTTGGAGCCAAGTCAAAACCTATACAAGTTAGCACTGAGCTTCAGTGTGCAATGTTCAAAACAACAGATAAAGCCAGAAATCTAGGTGTAGTCATGGACTCTGACCTGAGTTTCAACAGTCACATTAAAACAGTTACTAAATCAGCCTACTATCACCTAAAGAATATATCTAGGATTAAAAGACTAATGTCACAGCAGGATTTGGAAACACTTGTCCATGCCTTTATCTTCAGTAGACTCAACTACTGCAATGGTGTCTTCACAGGTCTCACTAAAAAATCTATTAGAAAGCTGCAGCTGATTCAGAACGCCGCTGCTCGAGTCCTCACTAACACTAAGAAAGTGGATCACATCACTCCAGTTCTGAAGTCTTTGCACTGGCTTCCTGTGTGTCAACGAATAGATTTCAAAATATTGCTGCTGGTTTATAAAGCACTGAATCGTTTAGGCCCAAAATACATTACTGACCTCCTGCTAAATGATGAACCATCCAGATCTCTCAGGTCTTCAGGGACTGGCCAGCTTTCTGTCCCCAGAGTCAGAACTAAACATGGTAAAGCAGCGTTCAGTTATTATGCTCCAAATATCTGGAACAAACTCCCAGAAACCTGCAGGTCCGCTGCAACTCTGACTACTTTTAAATCCAGGCTGAAGACTTTTCTTTTTGTTGCTGCTTTTAATTGAACTATCTTAAACTGCACTGTAACTTGTATCCATGTATTTTTTCTTGTAATGTTTATTTTATTAGCTTTTCTTTTGTAATGCTTAATGTCTTTCATTTTTTGTAAAGCACTTTGAATTGCCTTGTGTTGAACAGTGCTATATAAATAAACTTGCCTTGCCTTGCCTTTCATGAAGTAATGTAGCAAAATAATGGCCTTGATTCTAAACATTATTTTCTATTTATAATCAATAGTGAGAAAAAACACGTCTCCAAGTGAAGGCTAATCCACTGAGGCTATAAGATTTGTGTGGAACATATGTCAATTATTGGTGAATATAAACTTTCAGAAATGTTGGAAGACGGAAGCATTTTTGAGCATAAAGACTCTTCAAATGGAGTTTGTTGGGTGTTTTTCAAAACATATAAAAGTGCTAATGTTTAAATGCTTTAGGGTATTGGGTTTCACCCCAAAAATTCAAATTATAAATGTAATGTGAAGATACATCCTTTCATCTTCATTTCCTGCATGTGATTTATTTTGACAGCCTCTGTTGCAGCGATATAAACATTGAATGAAATACTCTCAAAATACATGTTTGAATGATGGCTTAAAAGACAGTAAACTGAACCATGGCTAAACAGGCTGAGTGGTTTCCTTTCTTTGTTTCCTTTTGTTTGAAGACACAGAGAAGGATGTTGCTGCCATCTCTCTAAGGGACTGTGTATTTGTACTTGGCCACCTGTTACTAGTCGTTGGGTACAGGCATATGACTCCTCCAGCAGCCTGAATCAAATATATATATAATGCAAATGTTTGCCTGCTTGACTGTAGCTATCAAGAAAATTGCAAACTTGAAACATCTTTAATTAACTTGGCAGGCATATGAATCAAATCCAATCAAGTTTTATTTATATAGCACATTTATAAACGATTTTTGGTCGAGCCAACGTGCTGTACATATAATAAAAATAGCCTACAGTAGAGACACTTTACAGCAAATACAACAGCACAGATTATGCACAGAATGCTACTTTTGCACATGGAACAGATTGCACAGATTAAAATGTGGGTTTGGAAGCTGTGTGGAACATAACAAACCACCATTTTACCCTGAAGGTTTACTGTTTGAACTCCTTCCCTGATTTGCTGCCAGACAAACGCTGGCAAAGGCCACCCCTTGTCCCTCTGATGTGAGAGCCTTTTAACAAGCTTTAACTAAAGTAGTTGAAGTGCTGAACATAAGGTAATGAATTAGCCAAATCCACAATATACTCCTGGGTCGGACCGAGCTCGCTTAAAGCCCAAAGGGGGTGGCTAACAAGGAGGCTTTGTCGAGGGTAAATAGAATATGTTTTAAAATAAGTAGAGGAAGGTTTATAAATGGGGGCTAGCAGTAATCAATACCTTAGCTACTCAATGAGGGACCCATATAATTGGAGGTAATCACACACCATGCAGAGACACAAGTTAAATTCTAGTAATTGAAAACAATGTTGTTCCATTTGGTAGAGGATTAAATAGAATGGAATGGGAGTAATTACTCTAATGGTAAATGAGACAAGCAATGTGTGTATTTTGTTCTATTGTATTTCCTGTTAATGCTAAAACTGAAAATGTAAACCCAATGAAGCAAGGCTGAATCAATTCAAAAAGTATTACAGTTTTTTTTTTTTACAACTGACACATTTAAGCTTCACAAATCAGAAGGGAACACAGAGCAACTAGGCCAAGGAGTCATCCCCATTTCCTCAAATGCCAAATGCTCAAGAGAGACAATCTAATTAATCTCCTGCACCTTTACCACTTTGGCCCACTGTGGCCTTCTCATGTTCCAAAATAATAAAGCTCAGTAGGATAGCACAGATGAAACCATGTTTTAAGGGCCATTTCCAACATGCCTTTGAAAGATTTCCCAGGGGTGAACATATGACACATATGTGTACCAATATAACACATACGTATGCACCCTACAAAAGGCAACAAGGATGCCAAACAAATAAGGCATCTTGATTCAAATCCATTTCAGGTCTATATTGCAAAGAAAATGAACACAAATACACCTATTACTTTAGGAGTGATCTCTCAACATAAGCAGTAGATTGAAATGAAGAATGCATCAAAGGCGTTTATGAGTCCAGTGTGTCCTGCATAGCATGCCCTCATAAAATGTTGAGTTTTTCACACCCTTAAAAAGAGAAACTTCTGCCATCCCGGAACCTGGATGTTTTCAAAGGCTTTCATCTAAAGTATGTTGCATTGATGGAATTAATATTTAATATAACTTACTATAACTATCATGTTTGCGAGAGTGTGCTGCTCATCTTTTTGGTTTATAAAAAAAAAAGTTAATTATGTAGACATACCCAATATATATTCAAAAAACATTAAGAATATCACTTATTTTTATCAGCAGCCTTCATCACATTATTGAACCATAATATTGAAATACTGCCCTCAGCTACTTTTTTCATCTGTCATGATAATCGTGTCATGTCACGTTTTTTATGTCTCGGTTTGGGTGTTTTTGCTGTTCTCCTTGTCACGTTTTTCTCCTGGGTTATTGTCTGGTCCTTTTCCCTGTGTTTTTCCTCCCGTCGTTAGTTTCCCTGGTGTGTCTAGTTATCTGATTGTGTTCACCTGTGGCCCTTGTGTTTCTCCTCCCCTGCTCGGCTGTTTCTTGTCTTGTGATTACCCCTCTCTGTATTTAGTCTTGTGTCTTCCTGTGTTCAGTGTTGGTTCATCTTTTGTTTGTGACTGAGTTCACTGTGGAGTATTTTGTTTTTCCATGTTATATGTTAAGATAAGAGCCCTTGAAATAAAGGTATTATCAGTGTTATCTGCGTTTGGGTCCTACCTGCTTCACTCCTCGTATCAATCATCATGCCGTATTAACCAAACCATTTCCTGGGGATAGTAAAGTACCTCGCTATCATATCATATTAGAAAAACCTTGGTTAAGTAGTATGGATGTTTTTCAGTTTTGAATTATGAAACCGTTTCCATTGAATACTTTGAATTAAAAATAATAGTACAACTGCATACTGTATATGTGTCATTTTAAAAAGGTGACTTTAACAAAGCTACTAAAAAAAGTGAAGGATGAATGGAAGCTATTCATTGTGTACAGAATGGTTGTTTCGTAGTAGAGTTAGATACAACTTTACAACGTATTATGTCTATATTGCATTGGGAGTACCACATTATTCATTGAGCGATACAGACTCACATTTACTGTGTGAAATACTAGGACAAAATAAAGCAAACTCTTGGCAGCAATGGTCTTGACATATGCCCCACGTCCTCCCCCGCAGAATTATATTTTTTGGAGCATTTGGAGACTTTTCACTGTTTAATTAATTCCTTTACATGTCAATTGATATCTAAACATATTAGTTGTTCATATATTTAACTATAATACATATCATGAAATAAACAAAGAACTTATCAGTAGGTCACAAACTACATTTTCAGCTAAAAATAATGAATAGTACATAATTTGCATCATATCTGTGCCATACACTTACAAGTCATCATGTACACTTTTGGCCTAAGAAGCACACGCTCTCAATTCGGACAAGTTTAGACTGAAACATGTATACTTTTTTTAAATATTAAACAATTGGTCATGATTTAGTTTTAGAAGAATAAAAAAAAAAACACACAACGCAGGACACAACCTTGGCTGAGATGGCATTTGTTAGTAACTGCTTTGTCAGCAAAGAAGACAAAAACGGCTGACTGCCTTCCAATGTCTTAACCCCTCACACATAATCATTGAGGATGTAAATGAGCAGTTATGTAACTGGTTATTTAGCAGATTTGCCAAAGTAAGCACCATCATCCGACTCTGAAACCACATCTGTCATCACAGCGGGACGCCATCTTGAACATTAGGTTTCAGTGGGTCAGTAAGCAGATTTGTGCTGATCTTGGAAAAAATGGTAAACAATGAGTGTGGCAATGCAGGGCTATACTTACTGCAGGTCTAATCTGCTTTTAAACCATTTGGATTTACAGCTGCAGGGAAGGGAGTCATCACAGTTAAAACCTACATGTGTCAGCTTTAATTTAAATTCATCCTGAATGACTGATATATTTAAACTTATTTAATCTGCTTTTATATATTCAGCAGAACTGAGCTTGACCCACGTTTCTCTACTTTATTAATTTGTCCCATTTTATGTCAGGGGTGACACAGGAGTACTTGTGATTTCTTATTATTTAAGTTTGACATAACAGCTAAAGGACTGAAAACGGGTTGTTAATGGCAGTTGAAAGGAAGCATTTGGGCTTTTTTTGCAGCTGCACTGATTCTGTAGTTAATCATGATGACATACAAGCAATGACACTAAATCTCTGAAAGATGGCAGGTCTATTAAAGTGACAAATCCTACATGAACAAAATATTTAACCATGCAGTTCAAAAAGAAGGACATTTCCATTTGTTGCTATAGCATACAGCACAGTTCATTATGGTATGGAGAGTAATTATGAAGACATACCCTTTGAGACTTTATCATCTGTATACTACTGCAGCTCCGAAATGCTCCATCGCATTGAGGTTTTCTGAGAGGAATAAGAACACTCTTCCATTCGCCTACAGGTAGCCAAAGGCTGTAAGAAATTGCTGAGTAGTTTAAATATGCACTTAGAGACAGTCTTGCCTGCCCAACAAAAGCCTAGGTAAAGGGGGAAATGGAGTGGAATTGCTTTTAGGGAGAAGCACTGCTTTAATATTCAGTTGTATAAAAAAAAAATGTCAGCACTGTGTACCTGTGTTACTCTCAGAAAACACATAATGAAGGTTTCAAAGTGTCCTGCTATGTTTCCTGTGGATGAACCAGAAAACATCAAACTACAGGTTGAAAGCATACTGTATCTGGTTGGACGTCTTTGAAAGACTTCCCACTGAACTCTATTGGATGGTGTGCCTCAGATGAGAGCTTCAGAACTCGTTCATCTGCCCTGTCAAAAGACTTCACAATGTCTCTGCAGGCCATTATTCAGATCCGACTGACCAAGATGAAAGCCTCTGTAACTTGTGATGACTCAGTGCAGCTCAGTAAGCCTTCACACAAATTTGCAGATTTGGCAAAAAATCAACCAAAAACCCATGTCCCAAAGCTTTCCACCACACCTCTGCTTTTCCGTCCCATGCCAAATTGGGTAAAGACGACAATGACCCAACTGGCAGCCACTCAGCTCTCCCACTGTAGCATCATGAGTGAAAATGAAATTGATTTGAAAATCCTTCGCCGGCCCAGGCTGGAACAGAAGGGATTATTGTGCTGATTGTACTAATACTGTGTCCCTGCCCTCCCCCCTCCCTCCCACTTTAATTCCATCGTACTCTTCTCTCTCTGTCTCTCTCTCTGACTGTGTTATATACCCTCACTCTTCCCTCTTACAATGTTTCATCCCCATAAAAGCGTCCTCTTTTTCTAACCCTTTTCCCCTCGTCTGACTTAATGCTCACTCTGTGAATCAGGTTAAGACAGCACAGCTGGACAATTCAATGCTGGCAATGAGCAAAGAATGATGAAGAGATAGAGCCACTGTGAAATGCCTGGGGAGGCTCTAAGTTGTTAAAAAAAAAGGCAGCTCTGGAGGCCCCCTCGGGTCGAGACATCCCAAATTATGTTGCACTTTTGCCCTCTGCCCGGAAATCAAGAAATTGATCTGGTTTTCCTCTGTTTCCCCCTCTGCACTTGGAATAAAGCCTAGACTGTATTGCCTACAGTATCAACTTACCCGATAGTTTCACTGTCCGTGAAAATGAATATTCTCCCTCACTTTGTCTTCATCATAACTTCATTTGACAGCAAGAAAAGTTGATGCAGGTCAGTTTTCTGGAATGGGTATAAACACTATACAAATATGTATACGGTTTGCAGAGTGGCTTAGACCAGGGGTTCCCAAACGTTGCCATGCCAAGGACCCCCATATAGCATTATCCTCTGGCGGGGACCCCCCTATTGCAAAAAAAAAATGTTAAATGATGTGTACAAGTGCCTCGCGATGGAGCATGCAGTGTGTTGCCACTACATTTGGGGCCTTCTGCCTGATCAAAGCTGTCACTGCGCTTTTTTTGCCTGTCATAGCCCCACTGCCCCATCTGAACACACACCCACACAACGAGACCAGTCAAGTCCATTTGAGATGATGTACTCATCTAAAACTGGGAAAATGTCTCTTCCTGTGTTCCTACCTTCCAGTGCTTTGCAAAATAATATTTCCTCAACCAAATGTCTTGTCTTCTGAAATAAATCTAATGCTGTATGCAAGCAATTCTACGACATTTGCTACATCCGTGCTCTCATCCAGCTGCAGAGCGAAATATTCACTAGCTCACTTGCTCCAAAAGCTGAGCAGATACTCAGTTTCACTCTCAGTAGCGGTAGCTCGATTCTGATTGGCTTGAAGGGTGGTCGTGTAATTCAAAAACAAAAATATTAAAAGATTGGCATCAAAGGAAAGGACACATATATTGATAGATATACAGTTATTAATAACATCTAAAAAAAAAAATGTAAACTTTAAAAAAAAAAAAAATCCCTTTTCCCTCAAATTTTGCGTGACCCCCCTGGTGCCCCCCACTTTGAAAAACACTGGCTTAGACAGGCTGGGGAGTGTTACGATTCGTAGACAGCGTACCTCCCTATCTCTCATCAATTTCCAACTAAGGCTCCAGTGGGGACCTTGTTCCCTGAGTGTGCCTCTCCACCTGTGTCTTACTCTCTTACTTTCTACCCTTTGCCCTCAATCTATTCTAAGGGAGTGATTGTTCTTCCGTCTGTCTGTCTGTCTGTGTCTGTGTATTCTCTTGTTCCGATTAACCCAGCCACATTTTTTTCTTGTTTTGTGTCTAAATCTACGCCGGGATCCGGAGTCGAGGCTGATCCTCTTGCTGTAGTCCTGTGTCCTGATCCTCTATCCTGAGTTCTGGATTAAGTCGTGGACTTCGGGTCGTGGCTGAACCTGTCTCTGCGGTCCTGCCTTGGGTCTCGTCTTGTTGCTTCCCTGATGGCTTCCACAGGATTGTAGCTGACATCTTCGTAGATTCATCTTCTTATTACAGACACATGCATTTCCTAACATTCGGTCTATATGCTGTAAAATGTATTATCTCTTGGATTTACACAAAGCATCTATTGCACGTCTGTCCGTCCTGGGAGAGGGATCCCTCCTCTGTTGCTCTCCCTGAGGTTTCTCCCATTTTTTCCCCTTAAACTGTGGGTTTTCTCTGAAAGTTTTTCCTTGTACGATGTGAGGGTCTAAGGACAGAGGGTGTCGTATTTCTCATACTGATATTCTGAAAAATCTGTGCTGTTGTATTTGCTGTAAAGTGTCTCTACTGTAGGATATTTTTATTATATGTACAGCACTTTGGCTCGACCAAAAATAGTTTATAAATGTGCTATATAAATAAAACTTGATTTGATTTGATTATACTTAACCCTGTTTAAATGTTCTTTACAGTGATATATAATATAGTGTATCAAAAATATAGCCTCACAGACTCAGATCAGAACATGGTGTTGCTAAACTTTGTTGAAACGTGTTAAATACGGTAAACTAAAATACATATTAAGCCTCTGCTAGACACAATGTTAATGATGGCTGATAATGAAATTCCCCAAATTATATGATAAGGCCTTTTTAATCACTTTTAAAAGAACTTATTTTAATGAGTTACTTGGGCAATATTCTAACATGGCAACTAAATTGAGGTATGGTTTTTACTAGAAGATCAACATTATTCCAGTTAAAAGCGTTTTTAGTGATCTGTGAAGAAAGCAACATGAAGACACACATGCCCGTCCACAGCCTTAATTATACTATCACTACATGAAAGCCAAACGACTTGTGCATTGGTACTGAATGTTGGACATGACTTCAATTGTGACCTGCCAAATTGTCCAAAAACGGATTCCTGGAAAAACTAGAGGTGAGTATTTTTTTATATTCAAAATTCAAATGTAAAATATAATGGCCAAAAAGAAAAATACGGCCCCTAAAAGCAGAATATTTTTGGGGATAAAAACTATGTAAAATAATCAGAAACTGGTGCAGGCAGGTCAGGGTTTGGTTATAGGTGTTTGAATTACTTTATGTACAGGATAGGGCACACTGTTTGTTTTTACACATAGTCGGTCACCGTTGTATTTGTGTCTGTGTGTGAATGGAATAGAATGGAGCAGAACAGAACAGCATATAACATAATACGATATAATAGAATATAAATGTTTAATATTAAAGATATTTGATATTAAGAGTTTCTGCCCTACATTGGTACATATTGCACTTTTTATTACAACCTGTATGATTGGAACCAGGTGGAAAAATAAAAGACAATCAGATTGCGCACAGCAGGGCATGAGCTAATTTCCAACATCTGGAAAGTCTTTGTTCCGTGTTACAAAAAAAGAACTTTTCTTCCAAGTGCTCCAGATGCACCCTGCTGCACCCATCAGAGTTCAATAGTTGAGGTTTTAATAATGCAAATGAAAAAAAACACAGGGCATTGTGAATCATATCGGAAGTTGGATAAGATTAGTTTCATGTGTTATGTAGTGCCTCTAGTCTATTTCACATGCATAATATCAGGCTGACTCAAATTAAAGGCAAAGTTCTGGTTTTGATAAGAATCCACTGAGGCAAAGCAGAAGTGCAGAGTAATCTTCTCTGAAAGTAAGAAGCCAGGCAAAGCGTATTGTCAGAGTGCAGATAATTGACCCAGAGGACTGCAATCCGAGAGTCTGTGCCATTAATGCTTTAATAAGCAATTGTCAATTATCAGGGCTTTTCCTGACATTGCAACCTTTCCCTTAAGGCAACTACATATTGAGGGACTAAATAAAAGCAATTAAAAAGTGAACTAATGTGTCTCAGAAATGTCTTGAAGAAGTGTCGAGCAACCTTTAATTTCTTCCTCCGAGATGCATATTGTGACTTACTGAGGATGAGAACACTGTGATATCACTTGTTGGTATCATCCTTCTAAAAACAAAAAGGCTAACTCAACATGGAAAGGGGGCTCTGAAATATCTTTCTCAATGTCCTTTGTATTATTATTATTACTCATAGGTCTGGGACATTGCTGGGATACAGGCCTAGATGTATTATGCTGGGATGTATGTTCACACTGTCAATGGGCGAAGAAAATAAGTTCATATTCAGAGCACAAACACAGCCTCGGGGCAAATGCCAGACCCAGACACACCAGATCATTATAATGTTGGATAACTTAGGATGCAGCTGGTTACGTGGTCACTTCTGAGAAAAGCACGTCACACAAGATCAACTTGAGATCCAGAGAAACTATTACAAAACCCTACCACTGATAAAGGGTTACTAGAGTTTAATCCCACAGCCTACTGTAGATGAGCTCTAATTCACTCAACATTACAGATACTCGTGTTACAATGTTTATCTAAAGCAGTTTTACATAGGGACTGTCTTCAGAAATAATAATCTTGTACAGATTAACCCCTCCATGACTGGATTAGGCAAACTGGTTCAAAGGTTAAGAGTAGCTAAATCTATACATCTAACTCTAACTTAAAGGAGAACATGCTACCACTGCATCTCAGTCTTGTAAAGCCTCTTACACACCAAACTGACACCAAAGAACTCCAAAGAACACGTCGGGACGCGTCGCCTCACGTCTCCTGCGTCTTGGCCATGTTTCGTACTGGAACGCACCGCAAAGACTTCAGCCGACGGCCAAGTAGCACGTATGAACTGCGCATGCGTGAGTGGCAATAACTCTCCTTACCAGCAGGCGGCGGTAGTGTGTATTCGTCATTCAAAAGAGGCAACAACCAGAAGACAGACTGCGTGATACACCGAGAGAAGAAGAACAGACTGCGTGATAAACAAACAACAAATAGCGCATGCGTTCCATTTTCACTCTACAGCGAGAAGCTCATGGGGCTTTCCCGGACCTGTGTCGAGAGCTGGAGTTGAATGAAATCTCAGATTTGCCTTCTTAACAGTTTGTTTTGGTCCCTCACTTCCATTTTGCTTCTCATGCACTGATTCGCTAAGCTGAACAGCCAATCAGAGTGATTTCTTTGGCCGACAGCCTACCGATTCAACATGTCGAATCGGCGGCGGAAGGTGTCGGCACGGCCAAAAAGACACGACGGTGCAGTACACACCACTCTGAGTAGGGCGACACAACGCTCATTGACGGCCCGACATCTATTGACATCTATCGATGCCGAAAATCGGCTTGGTGTGTAAAGAGCTTAAGACAGCAGACTAGTGACAATCTATTTACATTGAATGCTGCTCCATATAGGCACACCCATTTGCAGGTGTTATTTATCCATATTTAGTTTATGTTCACTTTAGATAGGGTCTGGTGGGAAATTGGATTTTGTCAGTGAGTCTGTGTATGGCTAAAATAGGTTAATTGACACATTTTCTGTGTCTTTTATGTAATTTATATAAACGCATGAGGACATTTTAAATTAAAATACAGACACTTTGGATACTTTTTTTGCTATTGAATATTATTGCACATATTATGTTTTGTAAATGGTCAAAATGACCATCATGGTGGCCAAATTACTAAATGCAAGGATATGAATATAGATAACATATATTCTAACTTGACTAAAAACAAGACTAAAATGTAAATTATCGTGTTATTCATTTTTTTTCAAAGCCATAATTTTACAATAAAATGCATTAATCTTCCAACTGGGTATTTCATCTAAGATTACAATGTTTGCAATGAAGCAGTCAAAATTACAATGTATGCCAACACTAGTAGTTATGAAAATCAGGTTCTTGAAGTGTTTAATATAGATCTATGACACATGGCTTTCAAAGTGAGTCACAGTGGGACTTTTAGATGCACATGCTGTCTTCTTAAGTCTTAAGAAAAAGAGGAAAATACTGAATACTTATGAATTCAGCATAACACAGTTCTTGGCCCGTGGAAAAAATACAAGTATGTTCTCTTAACAGCAGCGAGGCCTGCTGCTGTGTGTTCTGTCACAGCGGTTGTTTGGCCATGCACTGTTTCTCTACTACAGAATCCCTGAATGCACACATTGCCACAGGCTCCTCTAAAATAGCACGGGCCTTATTACGCCCCCCAGGTCACCAATATCCCCTCAGCCTTCACAAAACCCAGCTTATAGAATCAGATACACCTGTGTACCTCAACACATTTCTAGCCGGCGGCATCCCACCCCTGCACAAAGTTCTCCCATTTCAGCCCCCTTGTTCTTTTTTCCCTCTCCCCCGTTTTTGTCAGGTGGAAACTGGGTGTGAAAAATTGATGTGTTTTTCAATGCAGCCACAGGGGTCTGAGTTGCAGTTTATCGTTCCCTGACTGACAATAAATAAAGATGATCAATAACGCACAGCAGGAAACTTTAGAAACGTCACATTAATTATGACGCACCTTGATTGCACAGATAATTATTCATGGATCATTTATCAGAGAAAATGGTAAGTAAGCTAATTTAGGATGTTTTTTCTTGGAATAGTATTTGGCTCTGACTGAGAGCAAAGCCTCCCAGCACCTCTACGGAAGCGGCCCGGGTGTCTGAAAGGCTGCATATAGCTAAGACACAGTCAATTGGATTTGAAAAGTGAAACAAATAGCTGCGACCCCTGGTGAGTTCAACGGTAACTGAGATAATTGACTAATGTGATCAGCAGGTACCTGAATGGATGATGGCACCTGGCTGCAAGACAGAATCCATTAAAGAGATGTTCAGTGTGTGTGTGTGTGTGTGTGTGTGTGTGTGTGTGTGTGTGTGTGTGTGTGTGTGTGTGTGTGTGTGTGTGTGTGTGTGTGTGTGTGTGTGTGTGTGTGTGTGTGTGTGTGTGTGTGTGTGTGTGTGTGTGTGTGTGTGTGTGTGTGTGTGTGTGTGTGTGTGTGTGTGTGTGTGTGTGTGTGTGTGTGTGTGTGTTGTGTGTGTGTGTGTGTGTGTGTGTGTGTGTGTGTGTGTGTGTGTGTGTGTGTGTGAGAACCAATAAGCTTGGGGGCATATGTGAGGGAACGTGTCTGTGTGTATGTTTGTGTATGGCTTCTCCAAATGTTAAAGGTCTAGCCCATCATTTCAGTAAATATTATCCCACTCATTAGGCAATAATGTGAGGTTGTCCAGTAAATAAAGCATGGAAGTGGAGAGAGGGAACACAATAAGGGTTAGGGAGAGGGACAATCAATGTGATTGAGTGTCCTGTGGATAGCAGCCTATTATACCACTGGACAGTGCATCCCGTTTTGAGAGTGGGGGAGAGAGAAGGAGGGGGGGGTGGCTGGGGGAGGCAGAGCGCCTTGTTTACAAAAAAATGAACCAAACCTAAATCCCCTTGCCTTTAGAGCCTGTCGCGAACACATGGCTCAGATCACGTGGTCACTGACATCTGCCCAGCAGCATCACAATACCAGAGAGTTGACAGCTTGCATTGTCTGGAAGTGATTAAGTGGAATGCGCGGCTATTACTGCACAAAACGGACTCCACGTAACAAACACAACTTGATTCAGATAGCCTACATAAACCATACGAGGCATTAAACAAGCATAAACAGTAATGGAGTTAGATTATTTCAGTCACTGATCATTTACCAACATGCGGGCTGCAATTCATCTTTTCCAAACATCCCACGGCATACGCGTAACATCTAAACCGGACTAAACAGATGATCTCTCGCATCATCCTGTCATCTCTAGGATCCCTGATTTGCCACTGATCAATTCACAAACAGTATCTCCGGACATGTGACGCACTTCATCAAGCTCTTCTAGACTTAAGTAGGCTACACAAAGAGAGGACGGGCGACGGTGCTCAGTGCGTCAGCGAGGGCGTTTGAGCTCTGGGCTTCAATCATGCAACCCCCCAACCCCAACAAAAAAAGGATGGCATGTCACTTGCATTATATGTTGTATGTTAAATAAATACTAAGGGCTTTCTTGTTTTGTCAGGACTGGTTCGTGAAATAAAAGTTGGACATGCAATCAAATAAACTCTCACCCGATCATCAGTTGACTTCTTTCTAATCTTGCAGAAAGTTTTAAGCAGAAAAAGGAGAAACATCCTCCTCCAAAAATATGTTCCTTTAGTACGCGGTATGCAGCATGCCTGCTTTGCACCCGGAGGGAGACTGGAGGGGAGAAAAGTTGGAAGACGACTCCTGGGTCATTTTTTTTATAGGGTGCCTTTGGTGTCCCCAGTACAAAATATGTTGTTTTTTGTCTAAATCTGGACAAATACTAATTACATTTAGTTTGTAATGTGTGTTCAATTGTTAATTTATTATTAATACAATGATATGCACATCTAAGTTTTTTTATTTTATTTTAAAAGCTTTGGTTAAAGGGATATCGAGGAGTTTTGCCATGTCCCCACTGCTGGTCATTCAACTTAGATCTAAAATATAGCTATTAAAAACAAATTAATTTATAAATATGTTATTATTATTTTATTTAACTAGTCAAAATCTATGTAATCAAATGATGTTTTTATTCAAATTGTAAAAAAATAAAGTAAAAAAATAAGGTTTAATGTTCGTCCCCGCTGGTCGCTGTCCACCCTGTTGAGCTGTGTATCTGTCCCTTTAAAAAAAATACATATTTATCAGTGACATCACACCTATGAATTTAGATGACACCAGAGGTGGGAAATTCAACTGAGGTTAGCTGTGTGGGTTTCTACTGCTCTTACAACTGATTTGGATGTTTCTGTCAATTTTGTTTGATGTGTTTGAACATAACATGTCCAACCTGTTAGGCCTAAGTATGAAGGATATTAATCGAAATCTATTATTTTAAAAAGTTTCTTTAAAAAGTGATTGATTCCTCATAAAGTATCCAAGGTCATGCTAGCAAATATGCTAACACAGGCAGGGTAAAGGCTAACTTTAGCTCAAAATGTCCACCCTGTTAGTGTCCACCCTGTTAGGCTTATTCAACTAACAGGGTGGACAACATCCTAACAGGGTGGACATTTAAGTATTGTTTACTTATTACAACATGTGTTAATATTATATTAATATTATTTATTGTTATATTATTATATTACTATTATAATATTATAATAATGTTTTTATAATATAATAAATGATCACCACCATTAGATCTATAGGCACAACACAAACTGCTGCAAAAAATCCTAGGGAAACACTGATGGGTATATTATCTAGTATATAATGTACACAAGGATTATAGGTATAGTACTTAAAGTAATGGCATGCATTTGTATAGGAATGGCACCCCTGATAAGTTCAGCTGAATCACAGCGGTACTACAGAGCACGCCGTGATGCTGACCCAGAGAGAAGACAGCAATACCTTGAAAAAGAGAGAGAGAAATGGAGGAGGGACAGAGAGAAAGGCATAAAGATGGGTATTAATGAGGTCTGTGAGAGGGAGAAAAGGGCAAAAAGGAAGAAATGGAGGGAGGCAAAGAAAGCCGTGAGGGCCAACGTTTCCAGAGCCAGGGATTCCCTCAGCACTCCCCCTGCAACTCCCGAGAGTCAGTCAGAACCAGAACCAGGGCCTTCAAGGTTAGTGCAAGTTTATAGGAAATGTACTCGGCATATGGAACACAATACACAGTTTTTAACACTTTTTGAGCTGTTTATAAGGACTTATTATGTTTGCTTTCGCTGTGTGTGTGTGTGTGTGTGTGTGTGTGTGTGTGTGTTTGTGTTTAGGCAGCGCCTTCAAGGGGAAAAGAGGGCAAGAAATGGAAGGAGAAGACTCCAACAGGAGCTAGCCTTTTTAAAGGCCAAGCTGGATAGAGAGATAAGAAAGAAAGAAAAGTAAAAAAAAAGATTTTTACGGTGTAAGAAAAGCTCCTCATCCCCACGTGCATTGGTGAATAGGATGCTACATGATCAGAGGGTTTCTCCACATGTTCGTAAGAGCCTTATTCAGTCATACAACTCTTGTTAAAAAGTCACTTTAATTGTAAGAATGCACTGAAAACTCATTTAAGCAGTTATGTGTATGTCCTTAACAGGGTGGACATATCCCGGGTGTCATGTGTTGTTAATATATCTATATATATATAAAGATGTAGGTGCCTGAGCTTGACCAACATGTTTTTTAGCAAATTAGATATGTCCTTTATAGAATAGAACATAAAAAAGTAGGTAAATCAACTATTTATTTCACCCAACTTGTGAAGTCCAAATGGCACCCTATAAAAAAAATGACCCTCCTACCTTATTATCGCTGTGTCGCCCTGGCGGATGGTGATGTTGTCGGTGGCCCGCTGCATATCCACACTCCGGACGGGGAATCCTGTGGGGATAAGACAAAGCAGTCTGAACAACGAAGCCTGCAATTGCCTCCAACACGATTTGCGTCCGACTTGCATTTTAAAGCACAGGAGTGCGCTTTTCGGGAGCTATATCCAAGGGTAGAAAAAAGAAGGACAGACGAGAAGTAGTTTCCCACACTTCTCGGAAAACGAGAATGCTAGTTCCAAAGCAGTGCACTTGATACGGGCTAAAATACTTTTGGGGTGGAAACGTGCCGTGATGTTCGGCGTCCTCGCTCTATAGTCCACTGATGCGTAATGCTTTCTGCGTAAAGGGACGGCACAGCCAGCAACAGCGATGGAGAGAGGCAGGCTTCTTTTCAGAGTCTGAGAAAAACGTTCTCTCTCTCTCTCGCTCTCGCTCTCGCTCTCGCTCTCGCTCTCTCTCTCTCTCTCTCTCTCTCTCTCTCTCATCCAGCCGTCTGGCTGTGATTCTCCCCTTATTGGTTGTCAGGACAACAGCACCACCTGAGGTCCCTTTCAGTGAGACACAGCTGAGTGAAGACTGAGGACTACTGGCTAAAAAGTAAACAAATAAAGTGATTTTTATATTTTTTATAAAGGAAAAGGTGTTGAGCAAGAATATTATGAGAGCTGTCTTCCTCCATGGACAGAAGTCCCAAAAGAAGACATGAAAGAGGCAACAGGGAATATTAATGCTGAAAACAAACCATCCAGACTAGTTCCACATGTCCATGAACTGTATGTGCCGAACTCCCTGGAGGTGAAGATGAGCAGAAATACACTTTCTCAGTTCAGATCACAGATCACAGATCACAGATCACAGATCACATTACCATTAGTCTTCAAACAAACTGTGTGCTCAGGTATCCAGTTTTCTAGAGCAGTGGCTACCAATCATTTTCACACCAAGCTGATTTGCATTAGACCATGAACCCTCCAGTGCATAAGGCTTTCTGTATACTTAATTATGTTAAAGTGATGTTAATAATAATAAATACAAAATAATACAAAACACACAAAATATGTTCTCCTTTTTCTGACAATATAAAATCCCTTCCCCTATCAACTCAAAGTAATTAAGTGAACACAAAGATTCAAGAGCGCAAACACTGTTGACCATGAGGCAAGCTCAGCTGCACTTAACCATACATGTTGACCTCTTGTCTAACTGCCTGCTCTGCCACAAGGCAGTGGCTTGGTAAGCAATTACCTCCACATTAAACCTGAGCAAGGACACACGTTCTGAAAAGGTATTACCTTCCCATTCAACAAAAATGTGAATGCAGAATGAGGTTCTAATTTCACCACTTGCCAATCAAGCACCGGCTTAATAGGCTGTGATCTAATGTTCATTCGCGATGTGCTTAATGAACTGCAGAGTAACAATCAAGTCAGTGCACTTAGCATTTTATTTGATTCAGAAATACATTAATACTAATGTGAATCGTTGTCATTCATTGCACGGTCCCATTTTTAGTTTTGTCTCTGGAGGCGTTTGGTTAATAATTTTGGATCAGGCACATGAAGTTTTAATTCTATCACTCATACTCTGCATATGGATACTGCACTTGCATGTAGAATGATAAAATACATAAGATTGCAGTAAATTGCGTGATCATCTCCCCTTATCTATTAATTTAATGCAATTGTTCTGGTGCACATACAACAAGGAGTAACCCTCTTTACAGCGATAGAAGCTTGATTGAACCAGTGCACAGTGGTTATACCATATTTCCAGCCTCAGCAGATTTCAAGCACCAGATCAGAGGTAAATGGCAGTTTGAGAGCAGCCTATCCAGCAGCTGTAGCCTACTGTGAAATGTAGGCTGTACGGCTAGATTAGAGAAAATCACAGTGTGAAAGACGTGCACATGCTGAAAAAGCATTACATTGAGATAATTGATATTTGGGATGTGTTGAGGTGCTAATGCTGCATTAATTAAGGAGCACTAACATGTTTTCAGGGAGGGATGCTCGCGATGCGGATCCCTACTTGGCCCTTAATAACCAGTGCATGTTAACATTTCCTCAAAGCTCTGGAGGTTTGAGCTATCTTGAAGATTGCACAGTTTATGAAAGAGCATATACTGTACATTAGTACTACTTAAAAAGAGACTTCTGGGGCTCTTGAGAGGAGAGAAGAGGCACTCTTCTGCATACATATGTATTCAAGAATGGCTCCCATGTGGCTTTTAGCTTCACTTTTAGTTACAAATGATCAGAAGTCTGTCAGTGATCTTAGAAATTAGTGGGAATCTTGTATTTGTTTGTTTGTAGCCTTTATTTAACCAGGTGAAGCCCTTGAGATCAAAAGATCTCTTTTTCAAGGGTGACCTGCAGGACATTAGTTACACATGTAACATAAAAACAACAGAACAACAATAAGGATGACACATAATGTACAGGGTACAGTTTACAAAACTCTATTTACAGTGACAGGTAACATGAGTATCAAACAGCATGTCACACAGCCGAGTTTTAAAATGATGCAGGGAAACCAAAGTGCTCAGTTTTAAACAGGTTTGCAGACTGTTCCAAGTTAGTGGAGCTGCACATCTAAAAGCTTTCTTCCCTAAGACAGTCCTAGCACTTGGCACATTTAATAAAACAACATCATGAGATCTCAGGCAATACGTACTTTCAATTCGTCGAGAGATCAGAGAGCAGATACAAAAAGGTAGTTTACCCAACATGGCTTTATAGATGAACATGTACCAGTGACTGAGCCTCCGTACAGTTAGTGAAGGCAGACCTGCCTTGGCATACAGGGTACAGTGATGAGTAAGTGCTTTACAGTTAGTAACAAATCTCAGAGCACTGTGATACGCAGCATCTAACTTTTCCAGGCAATGGGCAGGTGCATTCATATATATCAAATCACCATAGTCCAGCACAGGTCAAAAGGTCACATGCAGAGAGATGAAGGAGGGACAGAAAGCAGCTTTAACCAGTTCCTAACAAAAGGCTAGTTATGTCTGCTCTCACACACACACACACACACACACACACACACACACACACACACACACACACACACACACACACACACACACACACACACACACACACACACACACTAAATGAACAGATGATGACTTGATCTATTATAAGCACTGAGGTGAGATTACATTCAAATTGAACTTGGTGCTTTGCTGATATATACAGCTTATTTGTCGATATGATTCAGGATTGAGTATAGTGCATGCTTAAAAAATATGTACTGCAATACAGATACAAAATATTCTACAAAAAATATGCAAATGGTAAAACATTGAGGAGAAGTCCTTAATAGTATCTTCTATGGAAAGTAGTGCAGTATGTGACAATTTAATTAAGAAACAACACTGTTTAGGAAATTAACTTCTTCCTTAAACTCTGTGCAGTTCAACCTGAGGAGGTGAGAGCAAGGTGGTGATATTATTAAAATACAACATATACTAATTTAATATAACTAGAAAGTATGTCTCTGCTGCTTCACACTTACCGTATCTACGGGGCAATCACACCGCATTGTAAATCACACCGAGTTCATCTATCCTGGATTGAGATATGTACATGTTTTCAATATTTTTTAGCAATATGTGCCTATTGTGAAAAAATGTACAGAAGGTCTGCGTCAAAGGGCAGCTACCATAGTCATTTTATTATCAAATATTACGAGGTGCCCTGACATTCTCCCTGTGTCATTAGTCATAATAACTCCCGCAGAGCAACTCTGCATGGCCCCGCCGATCAAAGAGGAGGAACTCAGAATAGCAGAAATAAATGAATATTAATGACTCTGGTGAATGAAAATCCACTCTTTAAACTGAAATCACACATACCATTTCTGAGATGTTACTTGATTTAACATTTGCAAATGTTAAATAAAGGCATCAGAGAATCAAGCCTCGAGTCTGAGGCATTACAACGGCTTGGCACACACTCTGCTGATTCAGAGCTTGACTGACAAATATAGGACAAGTAGTTTGTATTATTCTGAGCAACCTTGGATAAGCACAATCATTACATTTTTGTATACAATATACATTTTAGTTTGAAGTAGCCAACAAAAGGTAGACGGTCCAATAAGCTATCTTTCTGGGGAAGTTGTATCGCTAATAAGTATTACTAATGATCTCATAATAGAACTGCAGTTTCATGCTGTGTGAAAACGCATGCTCTCTGTCTGATGTAATTACAGTGGAAGAATAGACCATAGCATTTGGTTACAATAATTTGCTCTTCAGTCTACTTCAAGTGAGCTACAGCCAGCATGTGATGGATGATTTATAATGGCTGTTCTGCGTACTTTATCAGACTGCATAATTAGTTTGTGCGGCCGTTTGTCTCACAAAGCAATTGAAAACAACGATGTGGTGTGGTAGACAGACATCAGGAAGGCTTACTGTAATCTTGCCTCCCTTCACATCACTTTATTGCACCACAAAATGAACTGGATTTCATCAGTTTCACATGGATTCATCATTCCCACATGGTTCCCATGATTTGTTGTCCTTCTCTGTAACTATGCATTCATTGTGCTAAATCGAAAAATATACAGTGTGCTCGTGTCAATGTTTCTTGTCCATTAAATTAAGCACTATTCGATTTTATTATGAGAAACATTGGACTCATTTTTGTTGGAGCTTGACCTACTGTATACAAAGAACTAAAAAACAAGATATCTCCTCTTCTTTCTCTTACACCTCTAACTTTAAGAAAGGCAATCATAACACTCAAAAAGTGTTGCACTGCACCATTGTGACTTCATAGTTCCATCAAAAAACATTGCACAATAAGGTGTGCCATAGAAGTTACCCCTCTATGTCAAGAATTACTGCTGGTGTGACACATAAACTAGATATATGTTAGTACATTTACAAAGAAAATTAGAAACACCTGTTACTCCTGTGCAGTTGGATGAAGGGATGAGACAGGAAATCGCTACTTGTCAGCAGTTTAGTAGATGTTACCACAGAAAATGATATAGTAATATAATTGACTTTTTACAAACACCATTACAGTATGACCTGCACAAAGAAGCAGACCCCCAAAAAATGTGGTTGACAAAATATGTAATCTCACAGGCTTTCATCCAACCCAGTCTCACGGCATTTCGTGTTCACCAACACGATTTTTAATCTATTGATTCGTGTTCACCATCACGATTTGCCCCTTTTTTTCGTGTTGCACATCACGATTTTAAAAGCAATGTATTTCTACTGGTAACGTGTTTCGTGCCTGCAGGCTGCAGCACGTCTTTTTCTCCGGTCGGGTCGTGGAAGACCGGAAGCTGTGTGGTTCATAAAAACATGTTCTTACTCAATATCAAGCCACAATTATTGCTTTTATTTTAAATCGTATAATTTCGGACTTTTGTTGCCGTCTGTGAGGAAAATAAATATGGGCTCAGAGCCTCAGGATACTGAAATCTGTATTTTTAAATCTTTTTTTCCTTCTAATTTGTTATTCTTTTCAAAATAACACACTGTTATCTACTCACCAATAACACACAATTATCCTTGCTTTTATTTATTGGTTTAATTCCATAATATCGGGCTTTTTTGGTGTCCGTCAGGAACTGAATTTCAAAATAAAAATAACCGGAAACAGACGTAGGCCTATAAGGGACATTTCGAGCATCATTGCGATTGTCAACATTTCTGAGTTGAGGATGGCCGAAGACACTACACTACCCATAATCCCCAGCTATCGTTTAGGACTACAGTTCCCGTAAGGTTACACAGAGCGTCAAACAGCTGTGTGAAATGGAACGAAACCAGGCCAGACTATCCAAAACTGGAATCGAACACCCCTCCAGAACTAAACATGCTGGCTATTGTGTTTCGCAAAATGTTCTATGGGACGTCTCTACTGAACGTTTTCGTTTTTCCCACAATTAGAAGTTGCCATTATTAAACACATTGGTGTTATCAAATGTAAAACATATAATTAATAAATGGATGAAAATCACTTGTGTCCATAATGCGCAGCATTATATTCATGCCGTATACCCACATGACAGCTCATTGATACTTTGTAATTCTACTCCACTACAATTCAGAGGTTAACCTGGTATTTTTACTCCACTGCATTTATTTGAGTTACTTTGCAGATTCTGATTAATTATGTGAAATATAAACAACCCTTAAAGAAGACTAAACATGTATCTGCAATTGACATGAATGGAAACAAGTAATAAAGTATATTCATTACTCGTTATTCTCTACTAATAGTTCATTAAAGACATTATGTACATTATGGCTATTTTGCACATCCCTTTCAAGATTTTCAAAGGTTTATTGACATATCATACACAACTACGGTGTAGTTATGCAATGAATGAAAAACTTGGGTCACAGGTTCCTCAACAGTGCATTACAAGACATCTATCAATATGTGTGTACCTCCACCATTAAACTGTCATATTCTGCACATTTCTTATTCTATCTACATACATAAGAGTATAATTAATGTGTATAATATCAGTTAAAATAAGTGCTTCAACATAGTTAACATTGCAGGAAAGCAATATATTAGACGTTCATTACTTTGTCAGGCTTAATATTTAATATTTAATGTTTAAATAAAGGTTAATCCGTTTTTCTGTTTTGCACCTCCTCCTATTACTATCTGTGTACATCCTGCACTAAACTGTTTTATTGTAGAGATCACTTATAGTATCTTCTTGATTTTTTATATTCTATATTTCTATATTTATACTTTCCCCCTAAGTATGTACTCTTAATATTTTTTTAATCAAATATAACACATAAAAACAATAATTCAATAACGTGCTTTAACCACTAGGAGGTGCACACAAGGTGCACACAGCCATAATAACTTTGCATTATTAGTGTGTATGTACAACATCTGAAGATGTATAGTTTTATGCATGCTTTCACATCATTTTACAGCATATTGCTATACTATTTCAGACTCAGTATTTACATTCTTACATTCAAAGAAAATCAGTAATATCTTTAAAAACTACAGTCCTTTTCTATCAGCTGTGCACCGTTATGGTGTAAATATAACCTATCTATGAATTAGATCAAATGTAAAAGTCAGCCGAATTAGTGTTGATACTGCAAGGAGACGTATTGTGTGGAGAGAAATTGAAGATGTTGTTTAATTGTTGATATATTTATGATCCACGTCAAGTATTCAGTTTCGGCGCCATTTCTTCCAGTTTTTCCAAAGGTCTTCTCATCAGGGCTCTCTAAATAAAGAACTACGGCAGATCTGTAATATGTAATGCAGCCGAACCTTGTATTACAATGCCGTTATGTCATGACTTTCAAAGAGAAAAGCAAGAGCACTCGGAATTAAGTATTATTTTATACTTTTAAAATGTTTTCCGGATTTCATATAATGTAAACACCATATCCCAGCATGCATTGCGGCTAACAAATCCAATCAGCGAGCTTAAAACCATAGCTGAGGATCTTGGGTAATCGCTCGAAATGCCTACGTCTGTTTCCGGTTATATTTATTTTGAAATTCAGTTCCTGACGGACGCCAAAAAAGCCCGAGATTATGGAATTAAACCAATAAATAAAAGCAAGGATAATTGTGTGTTATTGGTGAGTAAATAACAGTGTGTTATTTTGAAAAGAATAACAAATTAGAAGGAAAAAAAGATTTAAAAAATACAGATTTCAGTATCCTGAGGCTCTGAGCCCCATTTATTTTCCTCACAGACGACAACAAAAGTCAGAAATTATACGATTTAAAATAAAAGCAATAACTGTGGCTTGATATTGAGTAAGAACATGTTTTTATGAACCACACAGCTTCCGGTCTTCCTTGACCCGACCGGAGAAAAAGACGTGCTGCAGCCAGCCTGCAGGCACGAAACACATTACCAGTAGAAATACATTGCTTTTAAAATCGTGCTGTGCAACACGAAAAAAAAAGGGGCAAATCGTGTTGGTGAACACGAATCAATAGATTAAAAATCGTGTTGGTGAACACGAAATGCCGTGAGACTGGGTTGTTTCATCTGGTGTCACATATCACACTGAGTGCAAATTAGAGTGTCTCCAAGTCTGTTCTCTAAATAATGTCCACAGATGGAAGTCACAGTAGGAGGAGCAATGTGGAGGCGAAGACAGACTTAAATATGTTCACACATGTAAAAATTGTAAGTAGTCAAAAAAGCAATTTGTTGGTATATCTTGAGAAGAACATTTGTCTGAGTGAAAATACGTTCTCATTCATAACACTCCGTTCAATGTCTCACTATGGGATGCGCCTCATCGCGGAGCAAACAGAAGCATCAATCTCATTACGCCAATCCTGATTGGCTGGTGATCTTGACGTCAACGTCAGGGAATCACCCCCTATAAGTAGCTTGCGCCACGACGCATGCGTCATTCAAACACCTCTTCTCGCTTCAGAGCACATCTCTATACTAGCCGGACAAGCTTAACGGTCCACAGACTGAACCCAAATATAACCATTTCGGTCGACGGGCGCTCGCCGGCTACTCCTTCTGCTTTGCAGGAAGACGGTAATACTAACGCCAGTTAGTATTGAAATCGACCTCGCCCTTCTCTTCCCCGGAAAGTAAGGTAGGTCTGATTTATTCAAGCTAGCTACGCACCTGTTGCTAGCTAGCTTCCCCTTACTACCGTCACCACGGTAGCGAGGACGCTTTTCTTTTTCTCTCTCACGGAGGAGAAAAGGATTAGAAGTATATTGACACACCAGTCAATATTCTTTGAGAACAAAGGACCCACACATTTTTCTCTCAACGACATACCTGTTACGAGCGGGTCCTCTCCACGTCACGAGGCGAACAAGATGGACGCCTCACACCAGAGGAGTCAGGGACTCGGAGGCTCGGTCATGCGGCTGCGGGTTGAAGATAGCAGGCACAGACTCACACCAGGTCTGCTCGTCCTGCCTCGGGCTGGAACACGCCCAGGAGGCTATCGACAACCCCGGCTCGTGCGGGCATTGTGCCCTTTTCACTCGAAAGAGCCTCCACTGATGGCTAGCACACCAAGCTAGCTTGTTGGAACGGGACTCCCTCATGTCCACTGATTCGCCGTTTGGCAATCAAGACACGGGGGCGTCCGCCGCAGAGACTGAGCCCCTCACTGTGTCGGTCTGGGGCTCACTAACAGCGGCAGCTGCGGAACCAGGATCCCACGCCGTGTCAGGCCGGGACCCGGTGGCGGCAAGAGACGCGGGAACGGAGCCCCACGCCTCACCAGGCGGGAGCTCCCGGCGAGACCTCACCATGGTCTCGCCCGCGGAGGATGTCCTGGAATTAGACTACATGGAGGACAAAGAGGACACCTCTGAGTCCCTCCTGTCTGATTCGGATGAGCAAGAAGAAGATATCTTCATGTCATCGGCTCAAACAGGAAAAGCCGGGAGCACGGACTGCTCTCCCGGGCGATAGCACACCAGCTTCGCCCTGTCTGAGCATGGACCTGCAGGCCGCGTGTCAGCGCACTGCGTCCAGGCTAGACATCCCGTGGCCCGAAATGGCCAAGGAGACCGCCAGGTCCCGTTACGAGGGGAAACATACTCCCCAAGCAACGAGGACAAGGAGGCAACTCCTCCCGGTCTCCCCGGAGATGTTGGATGAGGTGTCGGTTTCGTGGAGGGACCGACCCTTTAGCAACAAGGCCCCAATCCAGGGTGTCTCCACCCTAGACTGCGATGGTATGGAGAGGCTCGGCCTGCTCCGCATACCGCCGATAGAACTGCTGGTGGCAGCCCACCTCCTACCGAGGATGGGCCCGTCACCAAGCAGGAACCCCACACTGCCAGCGAAGGTGGACCGTTTCCAGTCGACCATGACTGAACGGTCCTACAGAGCCGCAGCGTTCTCCGCCAGGGCTCTGAACGTTTCCTCACTGCTAACCGCATACCAAGAGGAGCTCTGTGAGGATATGTCGAGTAATCCTGGACCGGCCGTTCTGGACGAGTTGGCCGCGGTCACAGACATTTGTCTCCGTGTCCAACGCTGCGCCGTCCAGGCCACGGGCAAAACAATGGGGATCATGGTGGTGCAGGAAAGAGCTAGATGGCTCAACCTCACCAACCTCCCAGACCGGGAAAAGGAGGATGTGCTTGACATGCCCATCGTTCCCGAGGGGATTTTCGGCTCCGCTCTTGCCTCCATGCAGAGGAGATGCGAATCGAAAAAGAAGGAGGACGAGGCCGGTCCAAGCTGCTCCGAACCCTGCTCGGTTAAAAATACCGAAAACGCAGAGGTCGCAGTCCGCCCCGAGTCCCCAGCCCAGGCAGGGGACGAGGGCGAGCTGGCCTAGAAAATCTCCGGTTCCGGCTGCAGCCCAGAATTTCGGCCAGCAGTCGAGGAAGAAGAAGCGAGCGGCGTGACAGCCCCTCCTTCTCCCCTCTGTGACAGAGCTGGAAGTCTACGGTTCCCCAGCTCTAAATGTGTTCCCGCCGCCTCGAGAGATACCTCAACACCATCCTCAAGTCCGCATAAAAACATGTCACACATTTTTCTGTCATAAAACATTTTCCGCTTACGCATCCAGGCTTAGAGCCAAGGGGCACAGCTCCGAAAAATGAAAAGAAAAACAATAAAAACAATAAGCAGTCCGTCAACTGTTCCCCTTCTGAGAGCAGCTACGGCCTCTCTCAAAGGGCAGACAATTGATGGGTCTGTGAAGGCACCACCGTCACGCGCATGCGCATTGCCGGCTGGGGTTGTGAAGGCACCACCGTCACGCGCATGCGCAGTGCCGGCTGGAGCCGTAAGGGCACCACCACCACACACATGCGCTGTGTCCGTGGGGATTGTCGAAATGGGGCACCACAGTGCTCAGACACTGGAGGGCCCCATAACACAACAAATAGAGACTCAGAGGGGAAGAGACGTGACATCTCAGCTGGCTCTAAGGAGCATACAGCGGGAGATGCTCACGACATCTGTTTGGGGTTCTCAAGACAGTTACACGGAGCTACAGACTCCAAGTCACCGTCACACCCCCTCGCTTCTCGGGCTATCTGTATTCACAAGCCCGGGGAGAGTCAACCAATATAGAAAGGAGGGTTTTATCTATAATGCCCGCCGAGCAGAGTCAGATTACGCAGACAAATGTCCTCGTAAAACACCTGCTCAAGATGGGTCTCATAATAAAACTAAACCCCGCGCGCCACGGCGTGCAGAGATTATTGGTTATTATGAAATGCGTAGTGGCACTACACCACTGGCCGCACCCGACTTTTCTAGTACGGGGCGCGCCTACGGGTGCTGTCCTTTCACAGAAGGTGGTCACCACGGACGCATGTCTGACAGGCTAATAGGGTATTTACGAAGGTCGCCCGGTGAGGGGTCTCTGGAGCAGAGAGCTCCAGCGGGCGCACGTAAATCACCCGGAGCTTTTAGCGGTGTTCCCCACCCTAAAACGCTTTCTGCCTTCTCTCAGAGGACACCATGTCCTCATGAGGACAGACAACACGACCACAGTATCGTGTATGAACCGCCAAGGGAGGTTGCGTTGTCTCCAGTCACACACACTGGCACACAAACTGATCCCTTGGAGCGGCAGACGTCTCCTCTCTCTGAGAGCGACGCATGTACCAGGAGTGATGCACCTCGGGACAGAACTACTGTCCAGAGGTGCACCAAGGATCGTGAGTCCGCTGTGGGTGCGTTACGGCAGAGCCGCGTTAAATCTGTTCACATAAAGAGAAAATGCTCAATGACAGCTGTTCTCTTTTATGCACGATTTAAACGCACCGTTAGACGTGGACGCACTCGTACACGATTGACTTCCGGGTCCTCTGTACGCGTTCCCACCCCTGGCTCTGATACCCCCAACTCTGGCCAGAGTGAAGGAGCACTTATCCTGATGGCTCCGCCCTAGCCCGCAACGTACGGGCTGGCGGAGATATATCAGCTGTTGTGCGGGCAGCCATGGCAGCCTCCACCACGCAGGGACAGATTGTCTCAGGCGGGGGGGGCGATCCTTTACCCACGTCCAGAGCGCGGGGCACTATGGGCCTGACCCGTGAGTGGTACAATCTGAATACAGTGGGACTCCCTCAGAAGGTGATACACACTATTCAGAGTGCGAGAGCTTCCTCCACCAGGTCTCTCTATGACTGTAAGTGGAGGGTGTTTGAGGATTGGTGCCTTCAAGAAGGGCACATCTCTTTTCAATGTCCTGTCGGGGTGATTTTATCATTTCTACAGGACTCGATCGATAAACACAGAGTTTTCTCCACGATCAAGGTGTACCTGGCTGCTATTACTGCATGCCATGTGGGCTTTGAGGGTAAGACGGCTAGCCAACATCCTTTGGTCTGCCGTTTTATAAAGGGAGCTCGCAGGCTCCTCCCTGTCTCCAGGTCGCTGGTGCCCTTATGGGACTTGGCAGTGGTTTTAAATGGGCTCAGAATGACCCCATTTGAACCCCTGGAAGGAGCTGACATGAAACATCTGTCACTCAAGACAGTGCTGTTACTGGCCCTGGCATCCGCCGAGCGGGTCAGCGATATTCATGCACTGTCTGTACATCCTTCATGCACTCAGTTCGCCCCAGGACAAACGAGAGTGTTGTTGAAACCCAACCCTGCCTTTACACCAAAGGTGGTTGGTTCGTGTACCCCAATTGACATTGAGGCATTTCCTCCGCCGCTGGTTTCCTCCGGGGAGCAGCAGCAGGATCTGTTGTGTCCAGTCCGTGCTTTACGCACATATATGGACAGATCAAAGGAGCTTCGTCTTAATGACCAACTCTTTGTGTCCTGGGCTAACCCTCACAAGGGCAAGCCTGTTACTAAGCAACGGCTCTCCCACTGGATTGTGGAGGCAATTGCTTTGGCCTATACGAGTCAGAGTTTGCAAGCACCTTCGGGTCTGCGGGCTCACTCGACTCGGGGCCTGGCTACATCCTGGGCTTTGTTCAAGGGTGTTTCCATCCAAGACATCTGTGCAGCGGCGAGCTGGTCCTCGCCGCTCACTTTTGTCCGCTTTTACAGGCTAGACGTCTCCGCTCCAAGCGTGGCCCGAGCAGTGCTGGGCACCTTGTTGAGTCGGGACTCTACCTGTTAAGTTCTGGTTGGTTGGTGATTTTCAAGATAAGCTCGTCTGGCAATACGGGAGCTACAATTTCCCATCGTGAGACATCGAACGGAGTGTTATGAATGAGAACTATAGGTTACTTACGTAACCCCAGTACTCAGAGTAACATGAAGTGAGATGTCTCACCAGACGGCCCTCCTTGCTATGGTGAAGCGAGAAGAGGTGCTTATTTTGAATGACGCATGCGTCGTGGCGCAAGCTACTTATAGGAGGTGAATTCCCTGACGCTGACGTCAAGATCACCAGCCAATCAGGATTGGCGTAATGAGATTGATGCTTCTGTTTGCTCCGCGATGAGGCGCATCCCATAGTGAGACATCTCACTTCATGTTACTCTTACGTAAGTAACCTACAGTATAGTTTTCAACTCCATAACCTGACTCAGCCGAAGACCAAGTGATGGTCAAAACCTATGATGTCACAATATATTGGGACAATCAAATGTAATGTTTGTGTCAATGTACATATTTTGGATTATGGCATTCTCAAGGTTTCACCTTTAAAAAAAGGGACAGACGTGAGGTGTTGTGAGCTTAAACCATTGCCCATCAAAACATAATCATTTCATCCCTTGAGTCCAAGTGGATATCTGGGCCAAAATTAAAGGAATCCATATCAGCTGTTCCTGAAAAAGGTTTATAAGTACCCACAGATGGTCATACAGACTGACACTGGCAGAGATACTAAAACACAAATTCCATTTTAAATGAATAAGTGTTTGCTGTTTTGTGTCCAGAATCAATAATGGCCTATAATGCAAAAAGTGCAGAAAGTTTCAAGAAGAGGATCTATAAGGGCATTCTGATTTGTCACCTACCTCCATTGTGCTCTATCCTCTGCATGAAAACAAATAACCCTTACTGTTGTTTTATAGAAGAGCAATGAGCCAGGTTCGCCCTTCGGATCTTGTTTCTTTTCCCGGCCGAATACATTCTGTGTCAAGCTAGAGTAGATAGCTTTGGCCAATCATGCTGCCCCCTCACACACACACACACACACACACACACACACACACACACACACACACACGCACACACACACACGCACGTACGTACAGTGTGTGCATGTTGGTGTGTGTGCAGGACAAAAACACTGGGATAAGAGATTAAAAGAGAATGAGTTTTCTTCTCTTCATAAAAAAAGGAGTGAATGCATAATTTGCCCTGGCATCCCTATCAAAACCTGAGTCTTGGCAGAAAAATGCATGATACGCAGGAAAGAGAATACCCAGCAACAAACTCAGCAGTATACTGTATCACCACCACCAACACACACACACACACGCACGCACAAACGAACGCACGCACACACGCGTGCGCGCACACACACGCGCGCGCGCACACACACACACACACACACCTCGGCCTGAAGCCGCTTGTTCTCCATCTGTCTTTCTCTCTGTCAGCAGAAAGATAAAACAATGCAAAAGTAGTTACATTGTAGACTACGTGCTAACATTATATGCATTTCTAAGTTGAGACAGAAAAGATTTAGAAAACAGCCGTGCATTTAATCCAATTCACCTGCAAAATATGTTTTGGTAAAAGCACCGACTTTCTGGCATGCTTAAGTGAATGACCAATTTCTCTCTGAAAATGTACTCTACGCGAGATGAATACTGCCTTTTTATAATTTGCTGGCAAAAGATGAAAGCGACAAATCATCACCATGGGTTTTTTAAAGTTTTTTTTTTTTCTTTTGGCTGGATTAACATCAGAGTAGTGTGATCTGCATTCCCAGATAACTGCAGTATGTGTATATAACGTAACACCCTCCTGCATAAACAGCCAACCTGCATTACACACAAAACAAACATCAACAAATATATTACGCATAAAAAGCACTCAAAATTCCACCTGTCAGAGCTCCTTTGTATAAACACCTGACCTTGACAAAGTTTAAGCTGGCCTGCGAGTGGTTTCATGTTTGAGCAGATGTCTAATTGAACTGCAGCTCTGATGTAGTTTTCTATGTGCAAGACGGTTGATATGTAAACGGCTGGATGTTGAAGACGCCCCAGACGCCAATGTGTTCAGTGTGTACTCGAGATCTATTGACTAACTTATATAGTAATTGTCTAAATGGTTGTTTTCTCTGATGACGTATGTTGTGTGAAAATAACAGTAACGGCCCGTCCAGACGGCGGCGTGCTTTGAAGCTTCAACGCTTCTGCCGATTCACTTTGAATGGGGTGACGTCAAGCTTTGCCGAACTACATTGTGGGAGCGTCGCGTCGCTTTGCTCGCGTCGCTTTGCTCGCGTCGCTTGCTTCAAAAATATTCAACTTTTGAAGCTTCGACGGAAGCGTCAGCCAATCAAATCATATGCCAGTACAAGCTCTAGCCAATCAAAGCGCATGCTTGTGTGTCCGGGGCGGGAGATTCATGCGATTGGTTGTTGGTCGAGTTTCAGACACGCCCCCCGGCTAACTTCAACGCACGCCGCCGTGTGGACGCTGCGTTAGTATCTGCTTATGTGATCTCAAAAACAGCAACGGGTTTTCCTTTTAGTTTTCTTCTCTCCTACTCAGAGTTTCCATCAATATGTGCTTTGTCAGAAGCTGTTACGGTCCCATGCCACACTTAAAGTATTTTATGCTGCCTCACAAACAGCAAAGAGCACATTCTTGGATCTGCAGAGGTAGAACACAATATTTCCTTAATGAACATGAGAATTAATTTTTTCTTGTGGTAATGGCATTTTCTTTTTCCCGTGTGTTTAAGAAGAGCAGGACACTCAATAACATGTGCTTAGCCCATAGGTGTCCCGGCTAAGATGTAATTGCACATAACTCTGTGAACAACAATGTTACCCAGAGTTATATTTACCATTGAGTGGATCAGCCAAGTTTCATTTCAGTTTGTTTCAGGCTTATTTAAACCTACTAATAGCTCCAGAGCTTTATATGGAGTCGAAACTCCAACATGATTTGGTCAGCTATAATTCTTAAGACAACTTTCCTAAGTGAGGTAGCAATACACTTAGTTACAACTTCTGATGTTAAAGGTAATTGGTGGGACTATCTGAGCCTCTGACTGTGTCATTACTCCTTTGCTCTCACAACATGCCATGATATAAGGCAGAGCAATTACATGTAATTACATTACAACACAAGGCCACTGTATGAGTCATTACACGATTAAATCCATGCAAACAGCCATGTTACCACTCTTTTTACAAATCATCTGCTAAATTATGGGGTGCCTTTCAAGACGTGAAGGATGACTAATTAGGGGAGTTTGCGCACACATGACTCTGAGGGACTGTCTCTACATAAATGAAAAGCAATGGTGTGAAATTGCCTCATTTTTGCACAAAAGTATTCTTTTTTAATTACATTTTGAAAACTTCAACAGATATCTCAGAGATGTTGACACAAGATAGTCTGATGGCCCGTCTACACTACAGGCATCAAAAAATCTTGAAGCTGGGCGTGTCTGAGGCTTGGCGATTTCTCGTGCCCAAGGCGACCAACAACCAATCAGGAATCTCCCGCCCGCTCCCGGCATATAAAGCAATAGCAATGTTAAAACGAAGTAAACTGGATATAAAATCCCCAAACAGGCGAAAACCTACCAGTTTCACCCACTGTCTCTGCCACCTCCCTCCATGCCTCGCTCCTCCGGTTTGTATCCCGGTAGATGAACAGAGACTGATCATACAGCACCGGGTGATTCACTACTGATCCATTTTTTTGAATATGAGGAAATGACCTGCGTAGTCTCTCCCAGCATACACGCGGTTTGATTGGCTAGCGCTTGTACTGTCAGATTTGCATACGCATGATTTCATTGGCTGATGCCAAGCATCGAGCCTCAAAAGTTGAACATTGCTCAACTTTTGATGCTTGCGATGCTTGCGATGCTTGCAAAGCCACGCTCCGCTCCCCACAATGCAGTTCGGCAAAGATTCAAAATCAACTACGTCACCCCATTCAAGTGAATGGGCGAATCGTTGAAAGCATTTTTCGATGCCTGTAGTGTAGACGGGCCGTGAGATACTTGACTAAAGTGATATTGATACATGAGTTACCCCACGAGATGACTGCTTGTTGGACAGAAATGAACAGGAATAGATGTGGCAAATTAACAACAAAACATTAAAACACAGCCAAATGCACTCAGGCAGGGAAGCTCACAGCAAGCAAAACCACATCAGAGATACACAATCCTTCAATGTGTATCTGCTACTTTTCATCAGGATCTTTCAAAGCAAGGTTTAAACATATTTGTATTTCTCGGATATTTATTTTTCAGGTGAATATTTGTTTCTCATCTCATTTTATTAGAGCTATTGAAAAGAAAAATGTACACCAAAGTAGAGAGTGATCCTAATTGAACAGATGAGTAGGATAAAAGCTACATGCTTTGTCGATTTAAAAATGTGTATCTATAAATATATTTAAAGTTGCCTTGCCTAACCTTGAAACAAAAGGCTGCAATGAATCCCAATATACCACATGCACATCCCTAATATTAACCTAATATATTCCCAGGCAGCATGTACATTAAACCCTCAAATCTCCCATGGGATCATCATGTGAGCAAATGTCAACAATTTCTATTTCCCGCTCTCAGGAAACCCCCTGCTGGGACTGAGTTATGTATCGATCCCACAACAGAGCCACAGCTTTTTGAATGCATCTGATTATGATTCTTAGCTTAGAAGCTCCTGGAAAATCTAACAACAAGGTCAAGTACCTTCCATACTTAACCATCTCTTTATTCAGCCTTCACACTACACTCATTCACTGAGCGACATGTATCGACATAAAGTTATTTGAGGATTACATTTATTTATTTCAAGTCAATAACACGCGTTGTGTGGCAAAAAATGATATAATGCGTGAGTTATCAAAATGTTATTTTTAACTAAATGTAAATGTGACTGGAAGCAAACAGAATCTTCTTGCATCACTGTTTGTTCGTGCCAAGCTCGCGGCACCATTATGGCTCGCTAAAATCATGTGATTGGCAGGAAGAAAGGCTGAGAATGTGTGTTGGAAAGGATTTAAGCGATGTGTGCGTGGGTAAAATTGCTCCAAAAAAACATGATCATTTCTCAATCAGCTTTACCAAACCCACAAATGTAGAAGGGCCCTTAGGAGGAGAGTAAAGACACACACAGGCATGCACACACCTATTGTTATTTTCCTAAGCAGTCTTGTGTGCATCCACATCTTATCTCTCCACCCCCACTCAAGTTCTTCTATATCCCTTTACTCCCGCTGCCTCTCTGTTTCCCTCCCGGAGATGAATAATGTACATCCCCTCATTGTTTTGTATGAACAGAGAGCAATTCTCTGGATGACATTTTCTCTAAGGGCTGGAGAGCCACAAGCCTCTCCGGACCCTCCTAACTAATCTGCTGTCTCCCTCTGTTCTCTTAATTGGGGAGCCATGCACAAGAAGGCACAGTAATTGCAGGCAGTTGTTGCAGATTTCTCATTGTATTCCTCCCTTATGTTCTTCTTCTCTACACATTTCATCCCTAAGTCATATTACTTTTTATCTTTTCATCATATGTATTCTTTACATGCTCATCATCTTCTTCTTCATCATCATAAACACGTTTTCATCTGCATTCATTACCCTCAGACACAGAGGCATAGGAGGGAGGCTAAAGGGCTGAGTAAATAATTATGTGGGAAGAAATAACCACAAGCCACAAAAGTCAATAACAACATAAAACATTGAATGACTCATTGGTTATTCAATGTTGCAGGGGGCTCCAATGCTTGAGATAATAGCCACATTTCATAATGTAATAACTACGTCTAAACTGGAAATGCTCCCTAAACCTTGCCTGACGGAAATTAATATTTCTCTCTCTGGTGAATTACAGGCTGAATGTGTACAGCAAAGGAATGACAAGCCTGTTACTATACTGCACCCAAGGCATCTTCACCACCTTCAAACATCAGCCACAACACTGCTTTATAGTCCAAGAAGCTCAACAGTATTGTGAAGTGTGTTCACATCCCGGCCACAGGCAACATTAGGGTACTACTCTCCAAGAAATGTACCATCCTAGAATCCTTGTACCCCTTCGGCTGTGTTCAGACATATAACTGCACTGCATCAAAATAGGTGCACTGGCCCCCTCATTCACTTCATAGAGATTCCTTCATTGGCTTTCAAATCGCATTCCTGGTCAAATAAAGTGTGACGTTACAGACATCTGGCAAAAGTAGATACAATTAGTTGGTGGTAACATATTGGAACAATTGCATGAAGTTGTATGTATTGTGTGCCACCATGTTCTTGTCTCTTCAGGGTTAGGATGCTTCATGTGCATCATGATTTAGTACTCCTGTTAATACGCAATTAGTGAATAGCTAATCAATATCCATATGTTGTGTATAGTGATTAAAAAGCATTACATTAAAAACAACTGCTGTTGCCTTGAGCCAGGATGAAGTGACTGACGGGACAGGTAGAATTTGAAGGAAAAAAAAACATACAATAGCCTCAAACACTGTTTTTTAAACATCAAAGAGCACATTTATTTATAAGAGAATAAGCAAAGTAGCACAGTTAGAGCCTAAATACATTTTAAGTAATGAATGATTCTCTTTTAATACAGCAGTTTGCAGATTGCAGCACTATTTTGTCTGTCTTTCTCTTTTTATATTTCTTTCTTTTTGTATCTACCTTCTGTATTTAGACCAAGCAGGCTTAGAAATCAAACCAAGTGAAGCGTTCTGTCTGTTGATCAATCCCCCCTCGCAGCACTCAGCACACATGACATCAACAGGAAACAATAAAAATAGATACATAACGCTCAAATAGGGTTGGGGGGATATAACTGAGGGGGCTAAGCTCCATTAAGACCCCTCGTGGCACTATATCTTCTCTGTTGGTCTTGAGATGGTGTAAACTGTCATGTTTCCTCTGCAATAGATTCAGAGTCTCCATTCCAACCAACAAGTCCTCCAACTCATACGACCAAATGGGTCGATTGTTTAAGCCCTTATTACGACCAAATATGTCGTTTGTTCAAGCGCTTAATACGACCTATAATTACATTTGAAAATTGTCGGCCTCTAGTGCTCCCGTTCAATGCAAACGTTACAGAGGGTTGTTTATTCACAAATAACCCTCTCTGTAAAATCCTAAATTGTAGGATAGTTTGGCCATTAAAACGCTTTATGATTAGATTTCTAGCGAGAAGTATATATTGTACTTTTAGAATCCACGTCCAGTCGATATGTAGGATCTATAGTTTGATAGATATTACGAAGATGATTTGAGATTTCGTCAGGAGAACGTGTATATGCGGCAAGCTTCCATGTAAAGTTACGGGTTGAAAACAGTATTTCCGGTCTCGCCGTTTTCATAATAAAACCAATGATCAAATGAGTTAACAGTGATATCTGCACGACTCATCCACTAAAAAAACATCAGTTTATCCTAGTTAATTATACGACATTAATTGGTTTAAATTGTGTACAATGCTTTTGTGTTTTTCCCATAGGTTTTTCTCTTTCGATTCTGAGAGACACATTTATTTTTTCAGAGGTTTTGATAGGCTAAAATCACGCCGCAATGCACGTCGGGATATGGTGTTTATGTGATATGAAATCGGAAAACATTAAAAATGATAATAATAATACTTTATTCCGAGTGTTCTTGCTTTTCTCTTTGAAAGTCATCACATAACGGCATTGCAATACACGGTTCGGCTGCATTAAATATTACATATCTGCCCTAGATATGTATTTATAGAGCCCTGATCAGAAGACCTTTTGACAAACTGGAAGAGATGCCGCCAAAACTGAATACGTGACGTGGACCATAAATATATCAACAATTAAACAACATCTTCCATTTCTTTTCACACAATACGTCTCCTTGCAGTATCAACACTAATTCGGCTGACTTTTATATTTGATCCAATTAGTAGATAGTCTGCATTTACACCATAACGGTGCACAGCTGATAGAAAGGGACTTTTTTGTAGTTTTTAAAGATATTACTGATTTTCTGAACTACCTTTCCAACTCCTCATGCAGTTGACTGTTACAGGTCTATACAGGTTCATGGTACATGCATAAGCTTCACATCGAGAGACTGAAACTGTATTTTCCTTTACCGTTCTGTTTTAAACTCACAATAAAGTGAATAGTCATATTATGTACGATATTATTATGTTTTATTAACTAGACCACTGGTCTAAACCGCACCTCCTAGTGGTTAAAGCACGTTATTGAATGTAGTTGTTGAATAAGTTATATTTATTTAGTTATTGATGAAAACATTTAAATATTAAGAGTAGCCTACATACAAAATAGGGGTCAATGATAGAAATATAGAATGGAAAATATCTAGAAGATACTGTAGTGATCTCTACAATAAAACAGTTTAGTGCAGGACGTCCAAAGATATTAACAGGAGGATATGCAAAACAGACAAACTGATAAGGCTGAATTGTACTCAGGTGTAACTAAAGTCTGATTTAAGGGTTGTTTATATTTCACATCATTAATCAGAATCTGCAAAGTAACAAAAATAAATGTAGTAGAGTAAAATACCAGGTTAACCTCTGAATTGTAGTGGAGTAGAACAAAGTAGTACATGCTGCTGTAACAAAAACATTTCCCAACTTGGGATCAATAAAGTATCTTATCTTAAGATGATCGATGGCTACTGCCATATTTGCTAAATGCGCATCTGAACCTTGACAAGTGCATGTTTCAGGCTTATCAATTAACAACAGGAGGGGTCACAGACATAAGACCAGCTGTCATGTGGTATTAATGCTGCCCATATGGACACAAGCAATTTTCACCCATGTATTAATTATATGTTTTAAATGTGATAACACCAATGTGTTTCGTGTCCCCTAAACCTCCAGGGATGTATACAGTTTAATACTGGCAACTTCTAATTGTGGGAAATACGAAAACGTCTTTTAAAACTACATTTCCCAGTAGAGACGTGCCATAGAACATGTTGCGAAACACACAATAGCCAGCAAGTGTAATTCTGGGGGGGAGGGCCGGGCTGGACCCGTCCAAGTCCAGTTTTGGATAGTCTGGCGTGGTTCCATTCCATTTCAAAGAGCTTTGACGCTCAGCGTAACCTTGTCGCACTGCCACTCCAATATCCAATCACAGAGCTTGAGGGCTAATCACGGGGTTTGTAAAGCAAGGCGGATGTTGTAGTCCCAAACGATAGCTGGGGATTCTGGGTAGTGTAGTGTCTTCGGAAACTCTGTAGTGTCTAAACTCCGAAAAAACTATTTGTTTCTCCGAATCGAAGGTTAAAAACACAAAAGCATTGTACAAATTTTAAACCAATCAATATTGTGTAATTAACAAGGATAAACTGATGTTTTTTAGTGGATGAGTAATGGAGATATCACTGCGTAATCATTTGACAGTGTGGGGAATACTTCCGGTTTTATTATGAAAACTTCGAGACCGGAAATACTGTTTTCACCCACGCTAACTTTACATGGAAGTTGCCCCATATACAGTACACGTTCTCCTGGCGAGACCTCAAATCATCTTCGGATATCTATCAAACTGTAGATCCTACACATCCACTGGACGTGGATTATAAAAGTAGAATATACACTTCTCGCTAGAAATCTAATAAAAAAGCATTTTAATGGCCAAACTATTCCACAATTTAGGATTTTCCAGAGAGGGTTATTTGTGAATAAACGACCCTCCGGAGCGTTTGCAATCGACAGGAGCATGTTGTTTCTTACACGACCACTAGAGGGGCTACACTTTAAAACGTGTCTCTGGGTCGTATTAACTGCTGAACAATCGACCTATATGGTCGTTTTTTGTAGGAGGACAGGTTGATTCCAACCTAACATCCATTGTTTTACTATCAAATATCCAAGAACCAACAGAACCTTGCACACCACTCCTTCAGAGGATTCCACTTTGCCCAGTTTGTTACTGTGCTCTGTATTTTCAAGCAATCCTGTATTTTCTAAAATCATGCTAAATATTTAGACACTATAATTGCTACAGGTATTGAATCTCTAATTTAAGCATTGTTCAGTTCCTAGGTAGGGATTTTGTGTTTTATCAACAATTGACATAATGACTTTGTAAAAGGTTTACAAGCAGCTGGAGCAACCCAAACCACAGCAATTCATGCTTAACTTTCATCACACTAATACATTAACATGCAAAGACAACAGATTATATTCTAGGCGTCCCTAGGGGCATACAAAGAGTCACCCAACTGTCAAAGACTGATAGATATTATTTAAGTTGAGTTACAAAAATATGAATATGAATTTTGAGTAAAATGAAAATAGACAGAGCAAATTAGCAAATCTGTATTTGCTGCATCTTTTGCAAAATGACTGACAGAGAGCCCCCCTACACTCTGGTAGTGTATTTGCATAGACCATGGTAAATATGTTAACTGCATATACTGTACTAAAAGCTACAAAACCTAAATACAAATCTGTTTTAGTGAAATGTTTTTATTGTAAATGTTACATTCCCCAAATATTGTACTTGTTGTACTGTATGTGTGGTCCAGTTGAATGTCTGATTCTCCAACCAGAGCCTTGAAGGCAGCACAATACCCTGTACCAATTTTCACAAATGTATACAGAAGACTGTCAGCTCAGCATTCAATGTGAAGAGTGGAATGTACCAAAGTAAAAACTGGTTGAGATGAGGGAAAGGATGTCACAAAGTTATGACCACATGCATATGTGCAAACACACACACATATATGAAGTATGAAGTAGCTATCCAACCAGTCAAGAAAACAAAATTGCATGGATATTTTTTTTTTTTACTTTTCATATCAGTGCCACCAGGCAGCTCCCCATTGTTCCAGTTGGTCAGTATTCCCCTGGTGGCTGAGTGATTTAGCCATGCTTACAATACTGCGGTTTTTGTCATAAATATAGATGATGAAAATAACACTGCATTCTCCCATGTGCTTTCTCTGAATATTTGTCACGAGAATGTATTTATGAGGTGGCCTATTCAACCGAGACACCCCTCGGCTCTCTGCTCAGTCCTGACTTGCTCGCTCATAATGATCATGCCACCAGCCTGGTTTCACTTAACCAGGTAACAACAAGTGCAAATATGTCTCATACACTAACTTATATATGCATAAGTACATCCATACTTTATATTTCACTCCATTTCAGTGGGAAATACATTTTTCAATCTGAAAGCCTTTGGTTACTATTTACTTTTCAATTTAAGATTTTGCACAAAACAAAAATATATTTAAAAAATATAACGCATTGCTGTGTGACCCCCTGTAGTTCATATCCTTTGTCATGTTTCAGATAAGTTGTTAGTAGTCTAACAAGGCATTTCCCCTCAAAACATCTCACATTGTCCCATTTAAATAACAATATGAGGCCCAAAGTGGAAAGAGTATCTATCTCCCTCCTAATTCATGCACGTTATACATTCAATCAAAGTGCTTAACAGCTGAGTGGGAAAAGAAGAACACAAGAAAATAGACAAGCATACAAATCAAATGACATAATGAAACAAAAATAATCCTGTTATCAAAATTGCACAAAGAAAACAAACACCAAATGCTTCAGAATAAATATGATTTATGCTTTTGACTTGTTTGCAGCTAAGGAGCCAGTGAAGGGAGGTGAACATGGAAACAATGGGGTCCCCTTTCTGACATTGTTAAAACCTTTGCTGCAGCATTTCTAACTACTCGGACATGGACTGAATAGTACTGAGAAATGGTTGGAACAGAGAGAACTGCTTTAATGCATGACTTTCTCCAGGTCAGAGGTACAGATAATTGATTGGAATTTGGAAACACAATGTAAACATAAATGCCTTTGTTTGTTACATTTCATGTATAGATCAAATATGACTTCATGATCTTTGGAATCATATCACAACAACAGGAACATGTATGAAGATGAAAAGTTAGAGGGAGAACTGTAGTCAGAATAACACGATTTATTGTCATCGTGCTGGAGAGAGTTTCCAGCAATCTATGATTAAATGTCTTAAAGACAGATATTCTCTATTTATACAGATAAATCCCATTGAGATCATTGATCTCTTTTTCAAGGGAGACCTGCTCAAGTAGTTCCACATGAAACATAAAAACATAAACAGAACAACAAAAGGACATCATCCAGCATCATTTACATAATTATCCACATAAACAGGTACCAATAGCTTCCGATTGACTAGCATCCAACCGAGCTTTAAAAACATTTAGTGGCACCAGATTGTTCAGTTTCCATTTAATTTGCAGACTATTCCAAGACAGAGGAGCTGCGCATCTAAAAGCTGTCTTCCCTGAGACAGTCCTAGCAGTTGGCACATTTAATAAAACCACAGCATTCGATCTCAGGCAGTAGCCACTTACAATTCTCCGTGAGATTAGGGAGCAGATGTAAGATGGAAGTTTCCCTAACATGGCTTTGTATATAAAAATGTACCAGTGACTGAGCCTCCGTACAGTTAGTGAAAGCAAACCAGCCCTTGCATACAGGGTACAGTGATGGGTTAATGCTTTACAGTTTGTCACAAATCTCAGTGCACTGTGATACGCAGCATCTAACTTGACCAGGCAATTGGCAGGTGCATTCATATAGACCAGATCCCCATAGTCCAGCACAGGTAAAAAGGTCACAGTGACTAGCCTTTTCCTGGCCTCAAGCGAGAAACAGGACTTATTTCTGAAAAAGAAACCTAGCCTAACCCTCAGTTTTTTAAGCAGGTTATTGACATGAAGTTTAAAAGAGAGACAATCATCAAGCCAGATACCAAGGTATTTGTAACAGGCAACAACTTCAAGTTTTGTTCCTTGCGTAGTTACAATATCTAAAATATTGAGGTCAGTTATCTTGTTGCAACATCTTGCACTGGGACGCGAGATTCATTCCCTTCATTTTTCAATCCTATTTTGTCCAAATCATTTATATAGTTTCAGTTTCATGTATTCACTAAAAGACCACTTAACCATGTCCTCTACTGTCCAACCACCAACATCCAATTAGGAGAAGCTCCGAGTTGATTGACATGTTAAGGGACTATCTAAGTGCCTTTTATCATGCAGCCACTGCTTTTAAGCTTGACAAGAATGATTGAGGCAGACTTTATTCTGTGTTTTGCCCCTTAGGCATCATGCGGGTTAGCCTATTCTTGGGAGAGGTTGTTGGCACTTTATAAATCCATTTCTAAGGGCTGAAAGAAGTGAACTCTTCTACATGGGATGTTACATACAGGGAGACAAGGATTGGATAAAATATAGAACATTGGAGTACTCACATGGCAGGCTAAACATCTTGAAATTCTTACTTTTCTTACTATTGCTTTTGTATAGGGCTTTTTTATTTAATCCATCACAAAAGAATGTAAGGAAAATGCATTAAATAGAGCAACATAATCCAAAGTCATCAAAGCTGTCTCCTGCCTTAAAGATTGCCTTCAGTTCAACTAAGCCTGATCCATGACCTGCTTAGATTTCCACCAACAGATGGAAACAAAGGCAGCTTTAGATCATAGTGTGAACAATAAATTCAGCCATAGTTATGGTAGACACTGCTCAGTGAACACAAAAAAACACAAAAAAAGGAGAACAATGAAAAAGATAACAGCAGAATACACTGCACGTTATTATAAAGCACAACTGTTTTCTCAGGTGCACTGTAGACAAAGTAAATGACACAGTGTAGTCCTAGTCTCTCTGGAGGTATCTTTCAAATGTATCTGTGCATTATCTTCCAAAAGGTAACCGGGCACAAGTTGGCTACGATACGAAACCTGTTTAATGCTCTACGCTAGGTCAACACACACGTTTGTATGTGTTCTGTGCGTTTCCTGACTTTAAAAGGGTAGTTTCTTCTCGCTGTGATGATAACCTTTGCAGGGAGCTGCTGCTGGGAAGGAGGAAAGGATGGATACACAGGAGAGAGGAGGTGTATAGGAAACTGGGGAGGGTCAGGGGGAGTGGAGGTGACCTGATTCGTAAAAACACATACACACAGACACACGCGCACACACACACACACACACACACACACACACACACACACACACACACACACACACACACACACACACACACACACACACACACACACACACACACACACCACACACACACACACACACACACACACACACACACACACACCACACACACACACACACACACACACAAACTATAATCCATCATTACTCGTCATTCCTGGACCTGCCTTAATGACCCAGAGCCGTCTGTTACTGTAGAAGCCAGAGGTGTATCAAGGAGTTGTTAAACACACACACACACACACACACACACACACACACACACACACACACACACACACACACACACACACACACACACACACACACACACACACACACACACACACACACACACACACACACACACACACACACACACATCCATCCATTTACAGCCATAACCCCTGTATTTTCACAAGTTTCAGGTAAAGAAGACAAACATACATAAAAATAAAAATGATCAGTTAGATGAGTTTCTTCCTGTTACATGGATATACAACATTCATAGTTTCTTAAATATTAAGATGCCCTCAGACACTGTTTCCTCAGATGACGTGTTTCCCCCCCCGCATATTTTCATTGCCTAAAATGCGAGAAAACTGTGACTGAATGCAATATCAATTTGTGAGCTAGTTTGTATTGCATAAACTGTGTCATCTTAATACCGATTGGTCCACATTGTGCTTGACAGTGTCTGTCCACAACAATTCCAGGAACAAACTTGGACTTCTTACAAGTGACAGCTACAGCAAAGAAGTTCCACAAAGTTGTGTTAAATCCAATTGCTGTGTCAGGGGAAATGTACTGGCAGGAAATGCAAAACTCGTACTGTATTCACAAGCCAACCAGATCTCTGTCGGGAGAAGGCTGATCCTATGAACCCCTTAAGCCCTGACCAAGACAAGGACATTTATCAAGAATACAACATATGAAGGGAACATTGAACGAAAAATAATGGTCAATTGCTCTGGGTATGTTTATCTTTTATATGTATATGAAGAAGAAAAAAAGACGCTGCATTGTTTCATCTCTGCTGAGTTTCCACAGACGTCTTTTCCTTGTTTAACAAAAGGAAAGACACACACACACACACACACACACACACACACACACACACACACACACACACACACACACACACACACACACACACACACACACACACACACACACACACACACACACACACACACACACACACACACACACACACACACACACACACACACACACACACACACACACACTCATACACTACAGCCAACCCTTTGTCTGTCTGAGAATAGTGCTATACATTTTTCATGATTCAATCAGGGTTACCTAGAAATTCAAGCAAACAGAGAGCTTAGCCTTCTAGAAACAAAAATAAATGTTTGAAGTAAAAATTGTCAATTTCTATAAAACATCTGACATCTGATGTAAGCAACAGCAAAGTTGGAATGATTTTTTGATTAGTTTTAAACTCGTCAAAATGCCGTGATACGTTTTGATGCAACAAGCTGTTGCCCTCCAAGAAAAACAACTCTAACATAACTTCAGGGCCATCTTTCGTGCCTTCAGGCAATGGATATATTTTACTGGAATTATTTTTTATTATATTATTTTTATACAACCCTTACAATTGTTCCACTTTTTGTGAGACTTTGTTGACATTGTTAAAAAAGGAAATACAAATAGGATTGCCTTCAAAAAAACCTTGTTGTTAAGTTGTTGATTTGAAAGAAAAGTGCAAATACCAAAATGTCTGATAATATACTTATACTTTACAGAACTTGCACCGTTTCATCTGGTTGCAAATAGTGCAGTTCTTCAATTCTAAGCTTTCTAGAGAAAAGATGTTCAGCATAAGTGTAGGTTACCTCTCAGACATGTCAGCATCTTTTGTGCTCTGCTGTTTGACAGACTGAGTACAGCTCGCACTGAGAGGACACGAGGCGGACCTGTGGTTCTGTGGTGGAGCATGTGTTACTGCTGAGCATTGCCCAAAGGGCTACACACAGTGGAAGGAGGTTCACAGTACAGCTGATGGACTGTAACTACTTTAGAATAAATAATATATAGGAAGTGCTCTGCTGCCAAACTACAAGAAGCAGAGACCCATCATTTTCTGTAAACCACTGTCTTGAATGTTGCAAAAAGAGGTTAAACTGAAGTATAGTAATTGTGCTAAGAAAACAGAAATCCTACTTTCCCTGACACCACTGATCTTTGACAGTATTTCAGGATTTGCAATGCATACTTAGATGTCAAGTGTGACAGAATTGCACAACAGATGTTCACATAGTGAATTATGTGATTACCACGAGTGATGCCATTTAACGATGAACAATGAATACACACAAAATATGATTTTAGGTTAACACATTATGCAATATATCATTTATTCATACTACAATGCAAATTGCTTCAATCATTGAATCTCTGTTGTTCAATGGTGTGTTTTGGTTCACTCCTTTAGTACTATTTTTCCCAAGGAACTGTCTTTTATTCACACATGTTTGAGATACACTTTTGGAGTGTTAAGAAGGCAACACTGACTATGAAACATATAAGCAGTGTTTTCACAAAGGTCCCTTAATATGCTACTCTAGTTATTCAGAGAATCAAAGCTACAGTAATAGCTTTTTTTGTTTCTGCTGTGTTTATTTACATCCTCCTAGTGGAATTCATATAGCTACACAGTTTTGCTCCAATTTCCAGGCCAGATTTCGAATGTGCAAAGTGTTAATCTGTCCTAAGAGGTAGTGATTTCATGCGTCAACACTATTCATGGAGGACTAATTCTAAAGTTGGCAGAAAAGACTGACTTAATTTGTTAAGTGCTGACTGTCTGTCTGTGTCACAGAGGGATACGTAGAAAGCTTGAAAACAAACCCTTTATTTGGACTAAAGGAGTATGTAAAACAAAACCAGCAATGTCTCAAAGTCATCCACATTCCATATCCATATTCAATGTCCCTTGTATATCTCCTACTTATTTCATTTCATTTCAAACCTTTATTTATACAGATAAAATCTAATCTAATTTGTTTTAGAACAAGCCATGAATGTGTATGGATTAAGCTTTGAGATAGCGGTTTACATTGCGGTATCCAACATGAATATACATCATTCCATATTGGTCCTCCAGTTTCAATAAAGATTTCATTTCATTTAGCATATCCTCAACCTCGTTCTTTTTCATCTGTGTTTCTTATCATTTCAACATTGCTCTGGTGGTTTCTAATCGAATTGATGAAGCTTAGGCAATGAAATTAATGTTGAATAAAAATGAATATCTCAAGCTTCTACTGTGTTTTACATATGAAAAAATGATACACACTCTTAATCTTAATATATTAGTAGCGAAATAGCACAACATACCAAAAAAAACAATCCAAATTGTCTATTATTATATCAATGGCATTTAAAAAACATTTTCCTATTTAGTTTGTTGTGTTATTGTCTCGGGATAGGAGGCTGGAAGTCTTGTGAAGCAGATTCTTTCTTCAGATAAGACAAATCATGACAAGCTTCTTAAAAAGAGAGAAGTCTTAAAAGTGTGACATAGAGCTGTCAAGCTCTCAAGTCAAAACGAGGTCTTGAGTTAAAATTAAATAAGTATCCATTAACCACAAAGAGGTTTTGAATTAAATGTAGTAACGGTCTGTATTTAAATGCTGTATATAATAGTATATATTTTAAACCATATACTTCACTGCAACTCCTCAATTCTAGAAATCACTGATGTTTTAATTCAATTTGAGACGGATGGACTGACTGCAGATCCAGAAAAATCGTGAGTATAGCCATCTATCATAACTGCATTGTGTACTCTGCGACACTGTGATTAGAAAGTCTTCCACTGCGGTGATTCATTAGATGCTCGGTATATGTGCTCTTTTGATGGCTGCTTGATTGCTTGCTTTTCTTCCACAGAGCTGTAACAACCTGATCTCACCAGAATGCGTGACTCCACCACGACTCCTTAACACCACAATGCGTGGTGGAGTCACGAACTTTGTTACATTTGCGTGTCGGCACCACGCAAACAACCCCAATGTAAAGTGAATGAGGCTCCTTTGTCGTGATGCACACACGCATTTCTACAACGTGCATTGTGTGTAATGCAACTGTTATTTTTATTAAATTAGTTAGTTTTTAAGGAAGGCCAGAGCTTCAGCTGTGTCAAATAGATTGTTCCCTTCAGTTAACGTTATTTAAAAGATAATGATCATGTCCCCTGTATTGTATTACGAGCGTCCATTCCCATTGGATAACGGAGAATTTTACACCCGGAAGTAAGTAGCCTATTCTCCTTACTGTCGATTGATTTTACAGTGATATCTGCACTACTCATCGACTAAAAAACACCAAATTGTCCTTTTTAATTACACAACATTGATTGGTTTGAATTGTGTACAATGCTTTTGTATTTTCCCCCTTCGATTCGGAGAAACAAATATATTTTCGGAGTTTTTGGACGGCAGAAGACACTACACTACCCAGAATCCTCAGCTATCGTTTGGGACTACACCATGTGCTTAGCTTGACAAACCCCGTGATCAGTCCTCAACCTCTGTGATTGGATGCGCGACGTTTACACAGAGCGTCCAAAAGGACTTTGAAATGGAATGAAACCCATCTACGGCACACTATTCAAAACAGGAATCGAACGTGTCCTATCCCCCTCCCCCCCTTAGGTCACAGGCTCCTCCAACAGTGCTACGCAATAGAGAACCGCAGTGACGCGTCCTAAACCCGGAAGTAAGTTAGCATTTTTAGCACTTCCGGTTCCTTCGTCAAAAAAGCAATGTATTTTCTCCATAGGGTTTTGGAAAATAGCTCGAAATAAGGTCTGTGGTTGACACAAATTTAAGAGATAAATCACGTTTTGTTCTACGACAGTAGATACATCAGCAGTGACCCCACTGGTGATTTGTGAAGAGTTTACGTGTCTGAAAAACGATGGTTGTTACCGAGTGGCTGAATAGGACTACAGAAATGGTCGAGTCCGTTGTACGTCATTACGCCTACACACGTAAACACTCCCGCTAAATTTGTTTTCCCCTGTGTTCTGCTTGAAAGCAAGTACTTGCCTATCTTTAGTAGCCTATCTGTAGTCTCTGTAGTCTCTTTAGTATCTGTATATCTATATCTTACCATTAGAATCTCTATTTTTGAAATGGTCATTTTTAACACCGTAGTTTTATAAATTATAGAACAATTAATTACCAGTGTTTTCCAATTTTACTCGGCAGTTCGTTTCGTTGGCTAACGTTAGCTAAAGCTAGCGCTACTAGTTAGCTACGCAATGGTTTGTTGCTTTGCTCCGGGTTGCAGCCACAGGTCTTCGCATGAAACGTGCTCGTTCTATCGTTTCCCGGCCAATGTTTTCCAAAGGATAGTCTGGATTCGTGCTATGAGGTAAGCTGACGTTACATTGTTGTCCATGTCACGGTGAAATGTAAATGATGGGTAGTGTATCGCCGTTTTAGAGATGGCGCTGCTGAAAAGACATAAGTAAAGATAATGAATACATCCTATTAAAACCTGTGTGGCTTATATGATAAGTCTAATTAGTACAAGCAGCATAACGTTTCACCATGTGACTAAAGATTGTAGTCAGGGAAATCAGTTTGACATATTGAACTAAATACAAATCACCTCTGTCTGGCAGAGAACTCTCTGCTCCATAGCTTCTCTTGGACGTAACATCACATGTACATTTTACATTTATATTCAATTTAATATTCCATCCCTAACATACTTTTGTATATATAATAACTTATATTTTGTTTTTCTTGTTATGCTGCTGCAAAACAAACATTTCCCCAATTGGGATCAATACAGTAATATCTTAATTAATTAAGAAATATAACTATTATAATTAGTGTAGCAGCTGACACCTATTTTCAATATGGATTAATCTACCTTTATTTCTTTAGTTCAATTTTGATCTATAAAAATGTCAAAATAGTGAAAATGTTCACGAGACAAAGTGCAAGGTTATATCTTTAGATGTTTTGTTTTAGCCTATGTACTGTATGTCTTAATGCTCTTATTTGTGACGATGTGACTTCCATGAAACTAATATTTTATATCTTCCCAACAGACGAGCTGACAGGAAGCCTAACCCCCTAAACGCACCAGGAGCGTCTGCGCCGCGTTACGGCTGCGCCGCGGCGGTCGTAAGGATCGCGGCCACTCTAGTCAATGGGTGCTATTCCACCACACGCGCCGCGTTACGGCTCAGACGCGTCCCAGAAGCGGCTCGGCGCGGCGCAGCCGTAAGGTAAGGTCGGACAGGCAGCCCCCCCCTCGCAGGAAGTGGAAAGGTGAGCATCCGGGCCAGGCCCATCCCACGTATATACTAATTTAGCAGACCCCCCTCCTTCATCACAACACCTCCACTACGATACGCACAATGGACGACGAGGAGTTCATAATGGAAGTGGAGAAACACACCATTGTATACGATGTAACCAATGCTTTTTACAAGGACAACATCAGAAAGGACAAGGCCTGGTTTTTAGTCGCTGCAGTTTGTGGAGTGGAAGGTAACAACTACATATTAATGTTTTAAAGTTAATTAAGAACTGCGAGGCTGCACACACGACGCTCCGCTTCTGCAACGTTTTGAAACGCGCCTGGTGTGTTAGGTCGCAGCGTGGCGCAGCCGCAACGTAACGCGGCGCAGACGCTCCTGGTGCGTTTAGGGGGTAACACTCAAACAACCACAACATTGCAAAGGCGAGTAAATGTAAATTAAAAACGATTCACAATTTCTTAATTTCTTCTTCTTTCTTGCAGTGAGGTGAAGCTGACCTTGCACTTGGTGCCAGTAAGGATGCTCCTCACGCAGGCTGAATGTTTCTCCTTCCTTACTGACACAGAAGCCCTTGACTTGCAATGCTTCACTAATTGTCATTTCCCTGGCTCCGTAGGGACACTTTACCTCCAGCACAGCGGGAGACCCTTCCAGACCATCTGGAGATGCCCCCAACACTCCTGATTGGGAGAGCCACAAACCTGACTCATGGACCTGCATCTGGGTTGCAGTGGTGAATGCCCTGACGCCCTCACATTCATTCATAGTCCCCCACTGTACAGACAAAACACCATCAAGGGCCTGTTGTTGCCCTAGCACCCTGGCACTAAGGGAAGCAGTCACACGCTTTGACCTCAGGACAGCTCCAAAGCTGCTGGCAGTCAACCTTCCTTTCCTGAACAAATGCCAGTTTGGGTTGGTTCGCTGACCAGTGGTAGCCACCTGAATTGCCCTCTGTTGCTCCTCAGACAATGCCATGCTTGCCACAATTGCCTCAGGTCCCTGATGCCCAACAGATTTGAGAATTTCAGGAACAGTAAGTGTTTCCAAGCTGTAGTGTTCCTCTTCTGGCTCGGGGGAGAGAAGCCAAGACATTCCTGAGAACCTGCCCCCGAGTCTGTCCCTCAGCCAGTCGCGATCTGCGGAGGTGGGCTCTCTTGTCAGCGGGTTGAATGAGTTATTGGTTGGAGGAAATAGCTCCTCCACTGAATGCATACATTTAGCTGCCTTTGGCTTCTTCCACTGACAGGGGGTGTCAGTGCAGCTGAAAGTGTGGATGGCAAAGATGGCTAATGCAGCCGCATGACTGCATTTCCATTCTCCACATGGGCATTCACATTTTGTGGAGAGAATTCCCTCTTCTCCTGTAGATACCTGTGGTGGTGGTGGGATTGTTTTATTATTTAAAATATATTTACATTTGTAATGCCTTCCCAATTATAGCCTACTGTATGTTTATTTCATGGATATTTCTGTGTTTTCTGGTGTGTAAAATTTGTAATCTTGGGGCCTCTTCTCTTTAACGTCTACATGCTACCACTGGCTCAGATAATGAAGAACAACAAAATAAGTTACCATAGCTATGCAGATGACACACACATTTACCTAACCATTTCACCAGGAGACTATGCTCCAATTCAAACACTGAGTAAGTGCATTGAACAAATCAATGACTGGATGTGTCAGAACTTTCTCCAATTAAACAAAGATAAAACTGAGGTAATGGTTTTTGGAGCCAAGGTGGAACGTATAAAAGTTAGCACTGAGCTTCAGTGTGCAATGTTCAAAACAACAGATAAAGCCAGAAATCTAGGTGTAGTCATGGACTCTGACCTGAGTTTCAACAGTCACATTAAAACAGTTACTAAATCAGCCTACTATCACCTAAAGAATATATCTAGGATTAAAAGACTAATGTCACAGCAGGATTTGGAAACACTTGTCCCGTTATCTTCAGTAGACTGGACTACTGCAATGGTGTCTTCACAGGTCTCACGAAAACATCTATTAGGAAGCTGCAGTCCTCACTAACACTAATAAAGTGGATCACATCACTCCTGCTCTGAAGTCTTTACACTGGCTTCCTGTGTGTCAAAGAATAGATTTCTAAATACTGCTGCTGGTTTATAAAGCACTGAATGGTTTAGGCCCAAAATACATTTCTGACCTCCTGCTAAATGATGAACCATCCCGATCTCTCAGGTCTTCAGGGACTGGTCAGCTTTCTGTCCCCAGAGTCAGAACTAAACATGGTAAAGCAGCGTTCAGTTATTATGCTCCAAGTATCTGGAACAAACTCACAGAAACCTGCAGGTCCGCTGCAACTCTGACTACTTTTAAATCCAGCAAGAAGACTTTTCTTTTTGCCGCTGCTTTTAATTGAACTATTCACATCTTAAACTGCACTGTAACTTTTATCCATGTACTTTTTATTTTAATGTTTATTTTATTATCTTTTCTTTTTAATGACTGATTTTAAATGCCATTTCTTAATGTCTTTCATTTTTTGTAAAGCACTTTGAATTGCCATGTGTTGAAAGGTGCTATATAAATAAACTTGCCTTGCCTAATAAAGATTTCATGTGACACATAAAATGGATTTGTTGATGGGAATTAATGTGAATAAATTAACTCTAGGTTAACGGTACTCTTGCTATAACTACTCACCGACACTCTATAAACCTTGTCCCTCATGCTAGCCCTGACAACACCGGTAAGCACACCTTCATCTAGGCTGCACTGTTGTACGTGTCCTGACTTGTAGTGGTTCTCTCCTCTATCTCCATTCTTCTTGTCATCTTTGTAAAACGATATCAGACTGGTAATTGACACAGCCATGACTTCTAGTTAAATTCAGTGTGGCTAAAATGAAAAGCTTTGTTAAAATATGCAAGCACGCGGAAGTCAAAGTCAGCTTTATTGTAAACAAATTCTACATGTGTTATACATCCAGAAATATCGTTTCCCACAGTGTGACATGTAGCCTATACATAAAACAAAAAGGGCCTAGACGGGGTATACAGTTTAAAATGTTAATATATTTAAAGTGTTCAAAGTGCAGTTTCAGTGCAAGTCAGTTGAAACGATCTTAAATTGGCGTGACGTTGAAGTCGTGCGACCCTGCTGCTGTACTGGCTTGTAGTTCGTTTATAGCATAACGTTAGCATTTCGCTTTTGGCGACTAGATTTATGATTCAAAAATTATAAAAGTAGGAGAGACATGTGGAGATTATCCGGCTGAACAAAACGTGATCCTTCTCTTAAATGTGTGTCAACCACAGACCTTATTTCGAGCTATTTTCCAAAATCCTATGGAGAAATTGCATTGCGTTTTTGACGAAGGAACCGGAAGAAGTTTACATCCGGGTTTTAGGACGCGTCACTGCGGTTCTCTTATAGAGATTCTCTTATAGAGAACCGCAGTGAAAGTAGTGAATAGTGAAATAGTGCAATAAGAGTCTATATACAAGTGATTGGAATATGATATATTAGATAAATAATTTCTAAGTAGCTGCCAGATGAATGCTATTTCTAAGTGCAGGTGTTTAATAATCGTATAGCCTGTGGGATGAAGCTGTCCCTGAGTCTGGTGGTTTTAGTCCGGATGCTGCGGTACCGCCTGCCAGACGGCAGCAGACAGAACCGTTTGTGGCTGGGGTGATGGGGGTCTTTTATAATCCTGAGGGCTTTCTTTAAGGTTAACCTGGTATTTGTAATCCACTACATTTATTTTAGTTACTTTACAGATTTGGATTAATGATGTGAAATATAAACAACCCTTAAATCAGACTTTAGTTACACCTGAATGAAATTCAGTGAAGGTGATTGTCAAGTGCCAACAATCAGGCGAGATATTTGATAGTTGGTTGCTTGAGAAGACTAAATATTTATCTGCAGATCCGTTTAAAGCATGTTCATTACTCGTTATTCTCTAATAGTTCATTAAAGACTGTATATAATTGCTATTTTGCACATCCCTTTCAAGATTTCAAGATTTTCTAAGGTTTATTGACATATCATATACACAACAGTGTAGTTATGCAATGAATGAACAACTTGGGTCACAGGTTCATCAACAGTGCATTACAAGACATCTATCAATGTGTGTGTATACTTCCACCATTACACTGTCGTATTCTGCACATTTCTTTAATTAAAGCCTTATTAGTTAGCACATCCTCCTATCAGGCACTAAACTGTTTTACTCTAGATATCATTTGAGTATCTTCTTGATATTTTCTATTCTATATTTATATAATTGACCTTCTACTTTCCCACTATTTTGTATGTACTCTTAATATTTGAATGTTTTCATAAAATATAACACATTCAAAAGTGCGTTACAAAAATGAAAGACATTAAGAAAAAGGCATTTTAAACAGTCATTAAAAAGCAACACAATCTTCCTGCATTGCAATTACTCTAAACGTGTAATAACGTGCTTTAACCAGTAGGTGGTTTGGGTTAAAAGGCTGTCAAGTTTACAGTGTTAACAAAATAAAATATACTGCTGTTTTCGGTTTAGTTTACGACGAATATTATTTTGTTATTGTTTTGATATTAGTAACACAAAAGCGATGGAAAAAACCCATAGCAACCAAAAAAAGATGGTCTTAACATGACCCAGTCGTCTAGTAGTTAATAAAAAACAATAATATCAAAACAAAATATTACTACTAACTTTATTGTGAAATTAAAACAGAACGGTAAAAGAATAGTTTCCGGTGTATTCTGATGCCCGATCTCTGTAGATAAAGAAAGAACTAAGACAGATGTGTAATATTTAATGCAGCCAAACCATTTATTACAATGCATTCATGTGATGACTTTCAAAGAGTAAAGCAAGCAGTGCTGAATAAAGTATGATTTTCTCTTTTACGAAACCTTTTTTTTCATATGGAATGCAGTTGGAGGTCAACCAATCACAGAGCTTGAGGACTGATCACGGGGTTCATGGTGTAGTCCCAAACGATAGCTGAGGATTCTGGGTAGTGTAGTGTCTTCTGCCGTCCAAAAACTCCGAAAAAATATTTGTTTCTCCGAATTGAAGGGGGAAAATACAAAAGCATTGCACACAATTCAAACCAATCAATGTTGTGTAATTAACAAGGACAATTTGGTGTTTTTTAGTCGATGAGTAGTGCAGATATCACTGTAAAATCAATCGACAGTAAGGAGAATAGGCTACTTACTTCCGGGTGTAAAATTCTCCGTTATCCAATGGGAATGGACGCTCGTAATACAATACAGGGGACATGATCATTATCTTTTAAATAACGTTAACTAAAGGGAACAATCTATTTGACACAGCTGAAGCTCTGGCCTTCCTTAAAAACAAACTAATTTAATAAAATTAACAGTTGCATTACACACAATGCACGTTGTAGAAATGCGTGTGTGCACCACGACAAAGGAGCCTCATTCACTTTACATTGGGGTTGTTTGCGTGGTGCCGACACGCACATGTAACACAGTTCGTGACTCCACCACGCATTGTGGTGTTAAGGAGTCGTGGTGGAGTCACGCATTCTGGTGAGATCAGGTTGAGCTGTAACATGTCTAACTTTCCCAGCATCTGTGTTTGGAAGGAATTGGCTCATAGTGAAAAAAACAAACATGTGAAACTGTCCCACATTATAAGGCAATTTCTGGTAATATTCGCTCTGGAGAAAAACTCAAAAATAACTAATTTCCTCCGACATAGCACAAATACTGAATCTGAATTGGGACAAACAAAACCACAATAGGCACAGCCGTGTTGAACATTAACCATCAACCTGCATATTTTACATTAAGAGAGGAAATAATATGAACATTTAAAAACATTTGGAAACAAGCCTCCAGGAAGAGCAGCGGCCGTTGAAGCAAATGCTCGTTGTGGCCAAACGGTGGTACTACTCTTACATTGTTGTTTCGAGATTCAAAGGCTTTATTGTCATTTTCTCAGTAGTTAAAGTGTAGATATCTGATATGGCAATGAACATTGCAACATAGTATAGGCTAGGTCTAGGACATAAAGCAATAAGCCAAATAAACAAATACAAATTAAATAAACAATAGTGCAAAAATGAAACAGTGAAGTCATTTGGGCCCAAACAAATGTTTTCCCATTGACTTACAAGGAAATCAATGCATATTTTGTTTAAGCCAAAATATATAACCGAGCACTTTTATATCCCTTATTTAAACTATTAGGTTCTACAAGTTTAAAAAGGTACTAAAATCCAATTCAAAGTTATTATCCCTTCTCCATTCATTCAACTGAGAATGAGCAGGAGATCGGAGGCAGAGTTAAACCTCAAGTGCACATGCTCTATGGGCCCAGATACGGGTACTTTTTCAATCTCCAGTCACTTGTGAGCTTCATGCTCCACTGAGCAACTCTCACAGGACGGTACTCTGCCTCCGACGCTGTATCCAGTTCTCTTTATACGTCCATGCTTGGAACACCATAACACTTTGAGTAAAGTGATTTTTTGCTTTTGGCAGAGTGCAAATACATATGTATACAACTCCTATGTACTAAGTATGTGGCTAAAGCCAGGTAAGCTTAGTTTAACGCAAGTCCTCAAAACAGAGCAAAACAGCAAGCCTAGTTCTGTACAAATGTTACAAACTATCTCACAAAGAACTGAAGCTCCCTGTTGACATGTATGTTGCTTATTTAATCTGTAGAAAAACAAGTTTAAGTATAAGAAGAGAAGTAAGTATGTCACAAGCTGTGACTCAGACAAGCAGCAGTTGCCAGGCAACCAGTGGACATTCCAAGAAGATACGACGCAAAATTCTGTTTTTTTTTAATGTTAATACTCTTTATTGGTATGTGGATTTTGTTGCTTTTGGAATGAGGCTGGCTAGCTGATTTCCTCGGTTTGTGCTAAGCTAATAATCTAGCTGGCTACTGGTGGTAGCTTCATTATAACCATACAAATACAATGCAACAACTAAGCATGTTTCCCAATTCAGTGACATATTTCTTTGATATGCATGGAAGGAAATAATAAAAAGTATAACCCAAGTGTTAGTTTAAGAAGACAGTTTCTGATTAATGTGTTTCTTCCGTTCTCATACCAGAAAGAGAAGTGAGGAGGAAACCCCAAGGAGAGAGATATAATCAATTCAAGTGTATGAAATCGTTCTTACAGTCTTAACGTTATGAAGCAAAGCTAGTTGCTCTGCAAGCTTGACTTCCTCCCCAGATTGCCAGAATCTACTGAGAGCAAAAGCAACGTAATCCCCTCACAAATTAATACATCCACTCTTAAAACAGAGTGAACACTTTCAGTAAAACCCATAGCAAACATTGTTAAATATGACCAAAATGATGTACTGAATTACTCTCTTCCAATTTGCATTCCCTCGATAATAGGCATGATTGATTAGACAAAGAGAGCTTGATTATTATATTGATTAATTTTATCACTAAATACGATATATGAATGAATCACACAATTTGTTGTGGTAATTAAATGAATGGTTTGTATGACATTTCTTTGCCCCACTCTGTTCTCTTTATATATGGCCAACATGCCACTCATGCTTTATTCTCTTTGTTACAGTGATCATAACTACTCAGGAGAAAAAATGGGAAAGGGAACACAAAAGAACAAAGGCATGAGCAGGTCCAAAAATAAAACAATGCTACTTTGCTGCTCCTTGAACAATTAAGTCTGCATGAGGCTGAAGGTTCCTGTGTGTTGGCTGATATCTGTGTGGCTAAAAAGAGGGAATGTTTTTACTAAGATTGTTTGCGCGCGCGTGTGTGTGTGTGTGTGTGTGTGCGTGCGTGTGTGTGTATGTGCTTCTTTCCAACTTGTTCCTCTCATGTTCTAAATGTGGGAACTGTTGATATTACAGTTGAGCAGAAACACATCACTGACTTTTATTTTACTTTCAAACTGCAGAGCTTGATTGAACATTTAATGAATGATGATGTGTAAGCTTTAACATCGCTATTTTCAAACTTTGAGTTGGTCTCTATGCCAGCACATAGTTCAACCAAGTGTGTATGTCACTTCATTAAAACAATATACAAATAAAGATTGTTGCAGTGCAATTTTTTAATTGCATTATCAGAAGCAAAACATAGCCTGTGTTGAATTATTTGTGGTGCCTATATGCAGCTAGTGATGAAGTGATGACATACTGTAGTGATACAAGTTATACAAGAAGAATAAACTGTTTCTGTGTTCAAAAATATAGAATACTCTGCTCTCACATATTCTATGGGCATTGCTTTGTGCCATTTATTTTTTACATTTATTCTTCACCATGTGAGTCTTTACTTATTTCAATTTATTTAGAGATTGGTTATGATGTTTACACAATGTTGAGGAGACATGAATGAAGGACAGGAGAAAGAAACATGATGCAGCTATTATAAAACACAATGACCAAGTTCTGTTTGTGAAGTGTTTGTCCTATGTTGGGAATGTTCCTATGTTCTGTATGAACCAAGGTTGTAACTCTTTTGTAACAAACATATACTATTATGTCAAACTTCTCACGTTGTGTGCATATTTGAAGAAAAAGCATTCGTTTGATTTGTACCTGCAGCATTTCTCAATAAAGGTATAGTTGGACTTTAAAGTTGGCATCAAGACAATTTTAACAATGTATTATCGGTGAAATAGTGATTCAAAGAAGCAATTAGCCTTTTTTGCTTCAGCTGAAGTACCAATATGACTTTGAGTGTAGCTGAAATGGAGGAATGTGATTCGAGAACCATGGCAAATGCTGCCGTCCAGCACACTCATCGGTTCAAAATGTATTTCTTTTTGAAGCTGGTCTGACCAGAAATGTCAGTTTAAATTTGGTAAAGTTTCGCCAAAAAAGACTAAATAAAATGACCATCTCCACCTCCTCAATACAAGTGAGCAGTGATCTGCTGTGAGTGAAGCTCAATCGTTGCTACGCACCATACAGGTCTGGGAACAGCGCGAGGGACATTAGCTGACTTATTGGAACAATGCAGCCATCGAGCTCAATTATAGATCGCAAGCCAATTTCCTAACACCTTATGTCAAAAGCAACCATTGACTGTCATAATGCTTACGGTAGATGCATAATCACATCTGGATGTATGCAATTAGTTTATGGCAGCATGATTGATGATGCCGCCATAGGAGTGAGAGGAAGCCCTTAGTTTATAGTTGAAGAACATAATGAATGTGTTGTGAAAACATGTTGTTGAAAAGGCTGGGGGCTATTTAGAGCTCTCTGCTAATCTTCTGCATACATTTCATTTACTTAAGTGCAGTGTTGCACAGCTAACGCAAGCAACGGAAGTGGATAAAGCAGTACATAATCTGTGTGCCACCTCTCCAATTGTATACATTATGAAATTGTTTTGAATCATGAGGCTCAATGTGATTCAAAGTCCTTCTTGTATCAAACAATAATCCATTTAACTGCGGTCAGTGCAGTATATTAAAGATGTTACTGGTCCAAGATGGATGCTTGGTGGAAATGATTCTTGTTTCATAACTTGAATGTAAATGTACATCAAAGTAGATACAAGCCAGTGCCATGTATTTATATCAGTAACAACACATTGAAAGTGAGGCAAGTTGAGGGTTGTGAAGTTGTAGATAATCCAATGAGGAATCCGAAGATGTATAGTGTTTAAGGTAAAGTTTTTAGTTTTATTGCACAACAAAATCATGTAAACATATTATGTAAATAGCCCAATTTGTGTTCTGTGAAACTAAAAAGGATATAATATATTATTTTGAAGGCGAGTTGACAGGAAGTTGTCGTTGCTATGGAAACAACATTACGGCGAAAACGTAATATTTTCTACATATACAGACGGATAAAGTAAAGAACAAAGTCTGAAGATATCAGTACAGTATCATAGTACTGTAACAAAATTGTTTTTGGTACTTTCATTGCAGTTGTATGTCTTAAATGTAATGTAAATGTTGCCTTCGTGTGTGGTTCGGGGCCATCTTCGTGCGAAATTCACAATTCCATATTCGTGTGTCCATCGGGTGTCAATTTCGGGACAGTGTGACAGGGGCAACCTATATGTAAAAACATATGGTGTTTATTTACAGATCTGGATACAGATGGGTAGGGAACAGTTAAGGTTGTCAAATGTGAGAAAAAGAAGGTGTGTGTGAATCCAAGTATGTGCACACCATGTGCGTACGTGCGTAAGGGCTTGCTGCTTTAATAAACTGATGGCAGTATAAATACTAAGCTGAACTTTGGTCACATGGGACTTGTTTAGTAAATGGAATAGTATCATTTACATTTGACAACAATGTTGCTTATGATTCAGAGGATACACTTTGAAGCTCTGGAAAGATCTGTTCCTTTAAGAATAATTCAACTACTTAATGGTTCAGGGTGTTCACATTTGGGAGATACTGGATATCATTTAATGACTAATTGTTTCTTTAACAGAATCATATTTGGCACATAACTTAATTTGTTCACTATTTGTTTTCGCTTGCACGACTACAAAGGGTACAATTGGTACTACAATTGGGTTGAAAGATGTCTTACCGTCAACATGTGTCAGTGTTTCTACACTGTTACTTTCCAATTCACTCTCTCATTTCTTTGTCAATTTTCTATTTCAAGACACAAAAAAACATTTGTCTGCTGGGTTCCTTGAGAGTAAATACAAACACCATAATTAGCTCATTGGAAGAGCTGCGTGCATGCATTCAGGGGATCATACTGATTCAAATGGGTTTATCGTCCATGAAATTGCATGGAAATGTGTCAATGGCTTATGCTCTGATTGTATTTCCTTGAGCAGAAGCAGGGGCAGGCAGAGTTAGAGTCAGAGCATTAATGGGGTGGGGGGGCTGAGAAAGAGCAGAGTAGATGGGTACATTTGAACACCATTTGTGTCCGCCATGCTATGATGTCCCCATTACACTCCTAATCACATTGGGATAGAGAGGAAGTTGAGAGGCAGGCATGTTGCATTGTTTACAAACCAATTATATGTTCTCTGAGTGCTAGCCACACCATTAGCAGTGTGCACAAGATCATACTTATATGAACATTAAAGCAACAATCATTGCTTCCATTCAACCATACACACCAAATAGCCTATACAAATCTGGAATAACAAACTGCACCATCCAAACATGCTATTGAAAGAGTTTACCATACTCCAACTTACACACATCATAAATGTTTCTTTTATTATATTTATTGTCATCTTCAGAGCTTTTTAGGTTTACGGCTACTCGAGCCACCCTTTCATCGTTTCCCTCAGTGTGGCCAAAGAAGCCAGACTTCAGCTAGTGGAGTTGTCCAGCTCCATTCATTTATGGCTCGCCTTTGAGAACCAGCTCTGCTCTGGCCTGATACCGACTGCTCACCACTTCCCCTTCTTTCTTCGGCCGTCTGTACTCAGCTATTTCCCCTGCTCTTTAAAAGGCCACTCTTTCTCTGAAACAGCATCAAGGCCTGACTTAAGCCATAGCCCTCGCTGAAGCGTTCTGCATTTCAAAGTGTTTTGGTTGAGCTGCGATGCAGAGTGTGGAGAACTACATTCTCCACACAAAGGTGGCGGGATAAATATAGTATTCTACCTAAACTCCTGCGAAACATACACATAGTGAACATTAAAACATATACTGTATATGTATATATAGTTACACTATACATATTTATTTATTAAGTACAACCTTTAACACAAAATGTGCACCTTTTGTTTCATTTAACAGGCTAGCATGATACAGCAATTGTTGGGCTTACAAAACTTTCCTGGGGAATTAAATTAAACCAGAATTTAGAAGTAGTAGACATTGACAATTATTTATTCATGTATTTTTTAGTCAAAGGTCATTCTGAAAATATTCCGAAGTGAACCAGATGTCCTGTATCAAATCTTTTTTGAAACAATTACACATACTGCTACATCCCTAAAATACTTAGCAAAACTGCAACTCACAAAAGTAACACCCTTCTCACACACACACACACGCACACGCACGCACACACACACACACACACACACACACACACACACACACACACACACACACACACACACACACACACACACACACACACACACACACACACACACACACACACACACACACACACACACACACACACACACACACACACACACACACACACACACACACACACACACACACACACACACACACACACACACACACACACACACACTTAGTCATGAACCAACATAACTCTAGGAGACACATTAGGGAAGAAGCACTTTTGCTTAGTACACTTGGTGTTCTCATAATGTCAGAGTCAGACATAGACAGGTAATCAATTGTTCACAGTAGGAAAGGAGACGTGTGAGTGTGTGTATGTGGAGCCTTTAATCTGCGCACATAATTGCATGTATTTGACAAAGCTTTTACAGGTCTCATATCAGTGAAACTGTGCATCATTTCAAAAGTCCGCAAAGATGCTGGGGGCAACAACTGTGTCTTCCAAGTCATCTCTTAAGCACATTTTAAAGGAAGTGTTTGCTTTTCTCAGAATTATAGTTTGATTTTAGTGCATTAGTCACCAAAGATGTGTGATCTGCAGGTAGTAATTACACACCTTACTCCCATTTAAGAAATGTTTTAGTTTATTTTTTAAACTAACCTTGGAATTTCAATGTCAAGCCATAAAAGAACAAACAATTCCAGTTATCATTTTATGTCATTACAACTTTTTAAACACTTACACAGGTACATTTTAAAATGCTAAACATTGTTCACCAAACGTGGACAACTTTGCAGTCAGATGAAAGTATAGTACTGTGATTCGACTGTTATCTCTCCACATTATGCAATATATCATAATTGATCAGATCTTCTGCATTAAGGCAACAAATTAAATCATTATCGTGTGTAATAAAGGCATATTAAATACATATTTCAGTGACAGCACCAATCCCAGATGGACAAAGCAAACACTAAATTATCTTTTTAATTTGCTTCTTGAACCTTTGCAATTATCTGCACAACTGTAATCAGAACATTGTAATTACTTTGCTATATGCCATGTCTGTCAGTGGTGTACACATTGCTTGGCCTCAAACATATTGGTTGTGGAACTGTCAACGTTTTTACAAAATCAAAATAATTAACTGTGATATGTATAGAAAAGGGCTAACATCAAGTAAGAGCAAATTGAAATGTGAAAATTATATATGTATAATTAGGTATTCAAAACTGTATCCAAGCAACTCTTAAACAAGTTCTCTTAAATAGATTGATGGATCAGCAAACGATCAAAAAACATGGCTATGCAATGTCCTCTTCAAGATAGGGATGTGGGAACGGTCATGTTTGGCATAGTCATTTGAAGGCGGAGATAAACACACTTTTATCACTTATAAGACTTGTCCACTCTGGAGAGGATTTTCAAAACGATTCACATGGTTGGAAACACGGGTGAGTGTTGGTAGAAGGCCAACACAGAGTTAAGGATATTTGCTCCACAAGTATCTGCAATGACTGTGGACTAAATGCCTCATTAAATGTCGTCGCTGTAACAAGCCACAGAATACGACAAGCTACTAGCATGACAACGGTCTGTCAACAGGGTGAAAAACACATCAAAACAGCCACATTGGAGAGTATTTTCACTTTGCACAATCATGTGTATGCCTCCCTGGTTTACAGTGGGAAAAGAATGTTGAATTGCGTAAAACATCATGAAGTGGATACGATTGTGAACACAGTCTGTGCACGTCTGCTACTTAGTATAAAGTGTCTGACCCCAACCTTTGTAGGAAACCTCATTCAGCATTAATTTGCTTATAGGTGCAATGGGGAAATAACATGAAATATAATTGAATACTAGAGTGCTTCTTTATATCCACACATATATAGCCCTCCAGTGTAAGCTTGCATCCTCAAGGACTCAGATTCCGGAAATGTAATATTATAGTGCCTTTATAATGATTAATAATTTCCCATCAATTGGACAATAAAGTGAAGCCTATTGAAAATGCTACAGCCGATTAGAATAGCCATCAACCTTACCATAGCAAATGAAAGGAAACGGGTAAATACTGAATCACAGGTTGACATTGGTCTCAAAGCGAGCTAGAAAACTGCATTGATGATAACATTATGGATAACGATAGTGAGGGGTATAGAAAAGATAGATGGAGAAGAGGTGGTAAGAATAGTTGTAGAACAGGCCTAAAGAAGAAAGATAACAGGAAGCACAGTGATGTAGAAAAGTAAGCGACAGAGAGAGCAATTCAACACAACACAGGAGGAGGTATAGAAGAGACACTGTGAGATCCAGTAAACATGGAGGGGAAGACAGCAACAAGAGAGGGAGAACAAGGGGAGAGAGAAAGACAGACAGTGGGAGATAGCAAGAAAAAGAGAGGAGTGATTCGGTCTGACACGAGCTAACCCTCTGGATCCAATCCCACACGCAGAGTGTTCTTCTTTGATCCTGAACACTTTGAACATCCTGTCAGCCTTGTGCTTTTCCACCAATGACGAAGAACGAAAGGAAATAAATAAAGAACTCTGGGAGATGAGTTGCGTGTAAGCCACTCGACCAACACTCCTCCTTTTACCTTCTTTCTACATATTTTGATTTTCTGCACATGACGTAAGGAAGGGAAGATGTGAGGAAAGAGACGCTGGTGTGAAGTAAGAGCAAGATGGAGAGTATATGCATCATTGTATGACATAAAACGAATAAACAGATTTTTCTCCCACAAAACTGAGGCATATTAGGGAGAACAAGGTTCCCATTCAGCATCCCTGTTGAACTGCACCTCTCTCTCTCTCTCTCCCTCTCTCTCTCTCTCTCTCTCTCTCTCTCTCTCTCTCTCTCTCTCTCTCTCTGTATGCCTTTTATCTATCTTCTTAATGTTATCGTTTCTTTCAGCAACAAAATAAGTGTGTCTTTAAAGAGAGGCAACACTAAGGCGCTGGTGATTACACGACTGCTAGAAGCCACAACGGCATAATCGCTGCCTGCCAGACGTTCCTCCGCCTGCAGTGTGTTACAACACGGACAGACACACAGATGCTCTCGTGCAGAAAAACATATAATTATGAACCTGAACACACGAGGCTCTTTTCACTCGTCATTAGGCAATATGTGGTCGCAGGGAAGGACGCTCTGGCCTGTTGCCGCTGCCTCCAACATGACAGAGAGGTATTGTCTGAAAGAGGACTGTGGTGAAGTTGTGTAGAGAGTGACTGATAATAAACTTCCAGATAATAAGAGCTAATTAGAAAATGCTTGGCCTTGACTGTTTTGTCGAACACATTGGGCTGTGTTGGAATGATTACGAATGGCTGACATCAAAGGAAGATGACACTGTAAGTGCATTATCATGGTGGTTATAAATCAGCTGTGAGTCACTGTATTTACTGCAGGGGAACAACATGACTCTGGGAATTCTAAAGTTGTATCAGTGTCATTTTAGGCAGTTTCTAAATCATCAACACCATGCTTTGTATTTAGAACATGGTATATGGGAGAGGACTGATTAATGCAACCGTTGTAATATAAATATTTGCAGGAGAACAAGGTCGCTGTTCTTATCGAATATCACGTTACGTGTCCTACGGGATTGGTCCATTGCACACCGACTCAGAAGCCTGCCAGTCTAATTATATTACACAGGCATACCTACTGTTTGATGTATATACAATAGCAAATACACTGCAGGAAAGATCGTGGACAAATTACAGTGAAGGTGTGTGTTTGCATGTGTGGAGAGGAGATGTGGAGGTGGCACAACCTTCTAAAACCAACTTGCCAGCTGCACGCATGTCCTTTGGGAAATCCTCATTCTGCAGTTTACAAAGAAGTCTTTGTGTTTTGTCGTAGAGGTCACACACTACCACATACACATTACAAAAAGCTACCATAGACAATTAAAGATACTAAGACAGTTATTTCTCCTTTAGCAGCGCTGTCACCAGTGGAAATATGTCTGACAATGGAAGTGTGTGTTTGTGGATACTTGCGCGTGTCAGTAACTGAGCTACCCAGAATGTCTTTGGAGACTGCAGTGTAAAGTGTTCAGATACAGGCACACAAAGCAGCAGTATGCAGGGGACGCATGTAAAGCACATTCTCATTGTTTTTTCACAGAGACACTGAGTGAACGCAGACGCAAGATTAATGGCCACAGTTGTTTCACCAACATATAGCCAAAGTACAGACATCTGTCTCTTCACTGCAGCTGAAGAGCGTAATGGACACTGTGAGAACTATCCTTTTCTTAAATCAGCAAATTACCACAGAGCGGAAATACAGGAGAATGCATTGTACACAAGAAAGCTTTTTTAGCCAGGTTGTAATCAAGTGTGTTTACAGCTTTTAACAGCCAGTGTAAGCATTGGCCCCTGTGCAAAATGTATAGTAAACCTGATTATGTAACTATTATAAAGAGCATGCTGACAGTTGTGAAACATTTAATTCAAGTAGCGATATTGAATGACTCCCGTGAACTCCACATTCCTCAAATTAGAGATGGACCACACTCAGCAGACCGGAGGTCTTCACGTTGCTGCAGGGATTTAATCAACCAGACAGCCTTTGGGCAATAATGGATAACTGATAACTGGAAAGACTCCATCTTAATAATGTTATTGTCTAAAGACAATACAATGTCATTTCAATTGTATCTTAACATCACATCTAGCCCAGTCTCTTTTCGAGGGCGTCTACTGACCTTTTGCAACAAATCTTAGCACATTATACTGACGCACAAGGCACAAAACGCACCAGGCTTTCAAATAACTTCAAAAAACTTTCAAACAATCAAGGGCTGTTTGTGACTCATGAAAAAACCAAGAGGCAAGAGTTACGTTTTGTCTTATTTTACTTTTTTTTCAGAAGTCTGTTTGCTGTCAGACTTGAATGTTTATACAGTTACAGTTTGCATTCTCATTAGTTGTGCCCTGGACCCATTTTAGCACCAACTATGTCACATAGTTACACAACAGCTGCAGGTGAGAAATATCTGCTTGCCAGCAACACGTTAGCTCGGTTATTGCTGAAAGTTCACTGTTGTTTGTCAGGGCCCAGTTTGTACAGGTAATAATAATAATAATTCCTTACATTTATTATAGCGCTTTTCCAGTGCTCAAAGCGCTTTACAAATACACACATTACACATATTTTTTTTTTATACATGCAATGGTCACTGTGGACAATACCCACAGGAGCAAGTGCAGGTGAAGTGTCTTGCCCAAGGACACAACGGCTTTACAGACGCAGCAGCGGCGGGTTTCACCCCTTGATCTGATGATCATTGCACAGCGCACTGCGCCACACCGTCCATCTTCACGCCTCGAGGTCATCGAGGCGCTTTTACAAGTACACATTAGTATTATACATGTACTGTGGACAATACCCACAGGAGCAAATCCGGGTGAAGTGTCTTGCCCAAGGACAGAATGGCCTGACGCAGTGGCGGCAGGAGCGGGTTTCGAACTGGAGTTCCCCAGCACCCCCCTTGATCTGATGATCAGATGCACAGACCACTGTGCCACCCGTACACCACTTTGACGTGAGAAATACTGTGATATATTATGGTATGGTTCGATGCAATAACGGGTCATTGTAGCTAAAACATAGACAAGTAAAGTCGTTGTTTTTTTTGCTACAATGTTGGATTATATTATGCATTATTGTAAGGATCTTTGAGCTGAATTCAATGCTGTACAATATTTATTCTGGTTTGTATGTTTAAGATGGCAGCTGCTGTTACAGAACTTTTTTCTAACTCAGCAGGCTGCCAACAAAGGATGCATTGCTTTTCACAGCTCAGAAGTTTCAATGACGCAAACGGCATACCGTCCTTCTTATTGTTTCTTTCATGTCCAATGACAGATACAGCAACACAGAAACTGGCTAACTTTGTGCAACCTGGTCCAAATTATCCTAGGATAATTTGATCGTCAAAGGCAATGAAATGATGGTTTATTTTCTCATTTGGCTGCGACATGGCCTCTCTGGTGAATTGAGTATGCACAGAATGTTGTGGAACGAGCGACTGCTAACATCAATCATTATTTGGCCTTGTTGGAAAGCTCTGGCCCATCCATATGCTGGTGTGTCCATGGCCACTGTCTCCCAGCGGAGAGGATTTGGCTTTCTGTTCTCTGCAGATGTTCTCTGCTTGTGTTTGCTGCGCCTGCTGATTGTATTACACCAAGTGTCTGTCTCTGTGTGAGAGTGTACATCTTTCTGAGATAGAGATAGGCAAACAGCGACATAGTAGTGAGAGAGACTATATTTGTCTATGACATACACACACATACGTTTACTGCATTAGAAGCCCATCTGTTGAGCTGTGTGCCACCAATAGATCTGTGAGGCCTTGTTTAACACCTTGCCTGTGGTGTGAGACAAAGACAAACTACATAGCTGCTGTGTTAAGCCGCTTCAGTCATTTCATCACTGCTGTGATCAAGGTCTTAAGAAGGATCACCTTTAATAGTGCACACACAGTGCCCAGATGACTCGCTGGAATGCTGTGATCACAATCACAAGCTAACTAATGGTTTCAATATGGTGTATTTTGCTTTGACGGTCACTGAAGGGACGCCGCTAACTAGCTTCAAAGTGACAAAGCAATGTTGTTGTCCAGGAGCCACTATCAGAAGGCTGTATTGTACTTTATGTGTCACTCAAATGGAAAATAAAAACATTTGCTGGATTTAGCTTCATGAGAACAAGGATTTGTTCAAGCATTTTACTACGAAACAAAACTTTAGGTGTTGGACTGTTTATTGAATAATGCGAATAAGTGCTCAGGATTTTCCATGATTTCTGATAATGTTAGTTAAAACTGACAACCTGCTGGATATATGAGACACTAAAGCCTACCATGTTGACTATATATCGCTCAAAGTTTATGATGTAATATTAAAATAGGAAATAAGTGACACAATCTCAATTTGAAACTGCATGTATATGCAGATTACAGGTGTGAAACTTTTCTAAAAAACGTTATGTGAGGAAACAGTGTACTTTGTGAAAAGGATTCTGGGGAGAATGTATAACAAACATAACGGAGGTTCCTGTGGAAGCCTCAGTAGGGTCACTCAGCTGTATACATGCTCCAGAATTTGTAAAGCTAGTCCATCTTTCCTTGAGGAACCACACAGTAGCAATCAGTTCCTTCCTGCTCCTGGGAGTGGGCCTCACCGCTGGACTTCACACTTTAATATGCTAGCCAGCTATAGTTCCTCAAACAAAGAACTAATGTTGGATGGATATTTGCAATTTTCACTCTGATTTGCAAGGAAGAAAGACAAAAGAAGGTGCAGGAAGAGGCAAGAGGGAAAAGGGTCCAGGAGAAGATGAAAGAGAAAGAGCCTGAAAAAAACCAACAGTGCACAAAGGAACACAAGCACGGAGCTCTGTCCTCCAGGCAGCAAAGAGAAAGCGCTGAGGGAGGTAAAAGGAAGGAAGAGAGAAACAACTTGAACTCTAGGCCCCCCTCTCGACTCAACACACACTGACACATGAAAACACTTGAGCTACTCCTTTTTACCTCCACATTTCCATTGAGTTTTGCAGACCCTGAAATGTGTATGTCTATATCACTGAATTGCGTTGATGAGATATATGATTTTAAGGCATTACTTGTAATTAAGATATTCTTCAAGGGCAAGCTTGTCTTGTCTAGTCTACACTATTTAGATGACTCAAATAATGACTCCTTCTCTCCTAAACTCGATAAAGGTCTCCATTAAGCTTTTGACATTTTCTCATCTCACTATTTGGTCTTTTGCAAAGGGAATACAAAAGAAGAATGGCTGCTCTAGGCACTAATACCTATTTAGGGGAATGTTTTCTTCTCCAATATGAAAAACATTTCAAAGACGAAAACAGCCTTCTGAATATAACATTTCAAATGGTTACTCAAATCCCACATGAGTCTGTGAAACAGTATTCACAGTTATTGTTCTGAGATCTCAGAGGTTTCCCACCAGTCTGGCTTATAATTCACCTGCCATAGTATATTCAGGAACGGTTTAGTGTTGCTCTGCCACTGGGACAAAGCGCTTGTCCTAAAGCACCTTTTGTGATTTGACTTTTTTCCATTGCCTGAATATGCAATTCAGGCAGAATACGCTGAGCTGCTTATGATATCCCTCAATATCTCAATCAGACCTTTTCAAATTAATTTCAATGAACATTGTCTCAGACAGCTTAAAGCTTGGATGGCCACATGGACGCTCTCCTGCTTGTCTTATGGTCCTTACACACCAAGACGATTTTCGGCGTCAATAGATGTCTGGCCATCGATAGATATCTGGCCGTCGATGAGCGTCTTGTCGCCCTACTCAGATTGGTGTGTCCCGCGGCCGCCCCTTCGTGTCTTTTAGGCCGTGCCGACACCTTCCGCCGCCGATTCGGAGTAGGCTGTCAGTAGAAGGCTATCGGCTAATGAAATCACTCTGATTGGCTTTTCAGCTTAGCGAATCAGTGCATGAGAAGCGAAACGGAAGTGAGGGACCCAAACAAACGATTAAGAAGGCAAATCTGAGATTGAATTCAACTCCAGCTCTCGACACAGGTTCGGGAAAGCCCCATGAGCTTCTCGCTGTAAAGTGAAAATGGAACGCACACGCTATTTGTTGTTTGTTTATATCACGCAGTCTGTTCTTATTCTCTCGGTGTATCACGCAGTCTGTCTTCCAGTTGTTGCCTCTTTTGAATGACGAATAAACACTACCGCCACCTGCTGGTACTGGAGAGTTACTGCCACTCACACATGCGCAGTTCGTACGTGCTACTTGGCTGTCGGCTGAAGTCTTTGCGGTGTGTTCCAGTGTGACTGTTGGCCAAGACGCGGGAGACGTGAGGCGACACAACAGTCGGATCCGTCGGGACGTGTTCTTTGGTGTCTGATTGGTGTGTAAGAGGTTATATAAGTATCGGTAGTTAGAACCAACATGCATGCTTTAAGCCCAACAAAGGTCCCGTCCCAATAGACTAAGCTAAATAAACCAAGGGGGAGATAGATAGTGCCTGTTGCTGATCCTGATGGTGGTGCTACAAAGCTGGAACAGTTTGATGTCAGTGGGCGTACATCTTTTATTTTTTTACTCATTCTATCAGGAAGGCAGAGCCTGACAAAGCAGAAAGTTGCCGAAGCTGCTGACTAGCATGGAGAAGAGCACACAACCACACGCACACATTGTTAATAGCTTTAGGAGAACTTTTAGTGATTGGCATTATTCCATAACCCTGAAAGGAATAGTTTGAAATCCCAAACTTTCTTTCTTGCCAAGGATTGATGATTATGACATTTTAGAGTTGTAGTGATCTTCTAATCTTACTCTCTGCAAGAACGTCAAAAGTCTCAACATTATTGTTTTAACCTAAGCTGGCCCCCTATAACATCTAAACATGATTATATGATCTCAAATCTACCATCAATCTATCCCATAAAGAGTCCCTGGATATAGTATCAGCAAACAAATAGGTAGTAGTCACTCAAAATATCTGTATCCTTTTGAGAAAATAATTGCTCAAAAGATAATGTCTGGCATTGTGTTTTCCTAATAAGCAATGCAACATGATTTCTACATTAGTATTTATAACCATATATTACCCTGGAATTAATTGGAACTATCAAGTCATTATCCAAACTAGGAACGTGAGAGTATAGAAAGCGATCTCATAGAATATGCACCCATTTACATGAAGACCAAGCTCCATCCCTGCTCTGTATTACTTAATGCATACACATAGGAACATTCTCACACATTTCTGCCCTGATACAAGAAAACACGCACGCACGCACGCACGCACGCACGCACGCACGCACGCACGCACGCACGCACGCACGCACGCACGCACGCACGCACGCACGCACGCACACACACACACACACACACACACACACACACACACACACACACACACACACACACACACACACACACACACACACACACACACACACACACACGTTCCAAAGTTCCAGCTCTTTAATTCCTAAGTTTTCGTCTCAGGCTGGCACATGTGGGGGAGACGGATGCTTCGGTATCAGAGAGTTGCAGACTAGCACTCAAGCTGACTAATCACACAGCCAGAGAGAAAAAGTCAGAAGGAGTTCTCATGCCGCTGCCGAAGGGGAGGGAGAAAAAAAAAGGGAGGGAGAAAAAAAGGGAGGGAGAAAAAAAAAAAGAGTATGGGGGTCATGAGCAGGAGGCAATCAGAATGAGTTTGACAACAGGGTAAAGACTACAAGAGAGGAGATAATAAAAGTGATGGTGAAGGAGAAACAAAAAAAAACGAGTGTTTCTTTAGAACACCATAAAGTGGATTTATTGAAGTCTGGGGGAAAGTTAGAAACTGGAGGGATCTGGAGTCAGCGAGGCATGTCGATGGTGGGCGACACATGAGGAGGGTAATCCATTTAGATGCTGCAGAGCATGTCATCGGATTCAATAAGGTCTCATTGTGCCTCACACATTTTTGGCAGTAGTAAGGAGTCGTTCAGAACGTTTACTTCTCCACTTTCCAGGTTGCTCTTATTCAAAGGCTTAAAATGCTGCTAATGACACCTATTAACGTTCAATCTGTGTTCAGCTTTTTTAAGGGTTTGCCAGTGGTGTGTAGAATAATGGTCCCTCAAGCTTTCAACCATTATGGGTAAAAAAAAACAGTAATTGAAACCATTTTACAACATATAACATATATAAATAGTTCACTGTTTTTCTTTTTGCTCATTGCTCTGTTTTGTTTTGACAAACCTAGCCTGTATTTTTAGTGTACATTATGGATAATGGAGGTTAATAATGGATAATTCTCCATTGTTTTTGTTGTTAATGTTATAATTCCTACTGATGCAGATTTAAAAAAAAAAATGCACTATATTGTAGAAATGCACAGTTGTAATTGTTCTTGTGTAGCTTTAATAGACTATTATAATAATCCTTGCATATAAAACACAACAATGTGTTTAAGCAAGTGCTATGAATAAATTAAAACATATTGCAACCTCTACCTGAGTTTCAACTCTGTTTTTATTGCATATATTTTTGGAACAAGATTGGGTTCAGTCTCTGACTGTCTCTTCTAGAAGGAATACAGGTTATTATGCCATCAAATCCAAAACCAGGATGCATCCAAATCTAATATCCATCACTTGATTAATCTGATAGAAGCATTAGTTTATCATCAATCTTTAATCTTGAAATGTGTCTATCTGGATTAATGTATTTTCAATTAAGATGGCTGCTGCAAATCCTGTGTAAGGATTCCCAAATTGCATCATACAATTTTAAAAAGCAAATCATGTTTTTTGGCCAGCCATATTACCTTCTCTTGCCTTTTGATATTTAGTTAGAGTGAAGACCTTGAGAGAGGAGAGCTTGTTGATTGGTGAGGATAAAGGTTAAAGGAGATTCCCACATATCTTTTTTTGTTATTTCTGTTGCACAGGGGGGTCAACTTCTTTTGACACAGCAAAGTACTTTTCTGATTGCATAAAATAGTTTGTAGAGATTAAAATAGCTTTCTCACCAGTCTGTGGGAGCTTAATTATTGTATTTCCGTGCATGAGCAGCAAATCCTGGCTCTTCACATTAACCATGCCCACCTTTACTCTCGATTCAGTTCCTGTATTGACCTTCAAAAGACACTGGTTTTGTTCTTATCGTCTGATGAGAGTTCTTATTGTGTGGCCAAGGGCTGTAATTGATTATGGATGAAGATGCACTTTAATCTGGGTTTAACTGATTCAGTGATATATGAAGTTAATTTGTTTAATGCTTCAATATTGTAGTTTTGATTCAGTCAAGCTTTGTTTCAGCATTATGCATGATCCCTCCTCTGATAATGCATACCCAGCCCTTTTTTCAAAAACATAAATTAAACTAAACTATATGAAAACAAAATACAGAGATCATTCAATTAAGGACCAAAGAAAACATTGTCAAAACCCGAACAAAACATAAACTAAAAACCTACATCTTTAAGTTCCACAATTATAAAAGGTTGCAGTCCAAGGTACTAACGAAGTAATTAAAGGAGCATAATGATTTAGTTGCCTTGACACCTCCTGCTCTGCACAAACATCAGGGCACATCAATAAAGGTTGCACACACCCACACATTAAGAAGGAACATGCACTAACACAGATAGACACCGATACAGAACACACCCAACCACACAATCAGAGCCTCCTTATCTTGATTTATATGGAACATGACCTTTATTGGCACAGCAGTCAGTAGCATGCTCTCCTGTGTCATTAGATCAGTGGACCTTACAATCCTCCAGCCAAGCCAGCCCGGTGGCACATGAGGAAGAGGGAACAGGGAGCATATCTTGACACAGGTGATATGTGAACCGACCTAATTTAACCATAGAGATACCAATAGTTCCAATAGTACCAATAGTAGACAAACGCAACACATACACAAAAGTCTTGATTGTAATCAAACCTGTCTAGCAAGTCAGCAACAGCGTCCCAAAAACCCAGTTTAAAATAAACAGAGAGTAAGAAAGAAAATAATTCATCACATTTCAGAATGTGGAGCAAGCAAACAATTACAATTGCTTGTTTAAATGACTAACATAAGTAATCTAACATCACATTTCAGTTTCTAAACTATTCATTCATTGTTGTATTCAACAAAAATATATATCATGCAATTCAACACAGAATACATGATACTAAATATACACATTCATTCAATGTGGGCCATTTTCCTTCTTTTTTCCCCCAAAGAAACGTTCTTGTTGCTGTTTTTAAACCTAGCTTATGTAGGCCATCTTTTGTTTTGATCTTCTGAGTTCGCAATAAGGAATACATTATCAAAACACGAGTTGACATGTACCATACATCATGTGCCTACATGTACACACAAACCAGCACATATACACAATGGTACTCTACATCACCACCGGATTTTCTATTCATAGTAATGGGCTGGAGCCCAATGGAGAGGAACAAAGAGATTTCTGACTACAACTAAAATGGGGACATTTCCACAGCTCATATCATATGGATGTTTCCAGGGTGCAGCTGGAGGGGAATTAACTGTACTGTCTTGCAGATTTCATTTTTTACTTAAAGGGGACCTATCGTGCAAAATGCACTTTTGTATGTCTTTTATACATGAATATGTGTCCCCGGTGTCTGGGAACTCACCAAGTGTCAGAAAACACAACCGTCTCTCTTTTCTTCCATACCCAAATCTCTAAAGATGGGGCTGCAACGGAGCTGATTATTATTTGAATTTTTATGACGTCAGAAAAGGGGTGCTCCGCCTATATGGGCAACTCTCCACCTATCAGGGGAATGAGAGACCGCTCGAAAGCGCTGGAGACACTGTAGTACATATGCCAGGCCTGTAAGTGGCGATGTAGTCTGCCACAAAAGCAGAATCAGCCCTTACAAAAACAGGGCTGGAAAAGAGCAAATAGAGCGAAATGAGGCATGGCTAAAATGCATGATCTGTTTGGTATTTTGAAAAAAAAACTTCACAGACATGTTTTATATAGGTATGGCCCTACAATATATGTTTCAAATATAGCATGATAGGTCCACTTTAAAATTACTTTGCTGCCAAAGATGTGCCTTTTTCACATGACACATGGCCCTATTTGAAACCAACAGGATTCAGCACCTACAGTACACTACATAACAATCAATTCACTAAAAAGAGAAAAAGTAAGTGGTGGTCCTGTGTGGGTGTGATTCTAATCCATAAACTGTAATGCATGCTCTCTCTTCTCCCATCACACCAGTCACTGCTCCTATGGGATAGGTTGAACACAGATTGGGATATTTAAAAAAATGGTGTAATTGTAAAAAACAATTCAAAAACCTTGTTCCCATGTACCATTACATGTTTAATTTTCCATTATAAAAAGCAAAGGTATCATACACATTTGCTTCTAAAAGTAATCAAAAGGCACCTTCAACACTGAAGTGGCAAATATTTCTTTTCACACACTCAAAACATTGCGTATGGTAATTGCAGGGTCTGACTAAACGTATTGGTGCTGATGTCTATTTATCTTATCCGTGTCACTAGGCTTTGATAAACTCTTTGAACAAACAGCACAACAAGACATTATTATCTCCAGAGGAATTAAAGTGTCTGTATCAACGAACACAATTTACAAAGTCAGAAGAGGAGATTTTCCAAGATAATTGGAGATAATTCCAAAAATAAATGTAGCATATATTATGTTTACTTTACTGTAGTCTCATTTTCGGGCACCTAGTAAGGATGCCACCTGGGCGCCTCCCTAGGGAGGTGTTCCAGGCACGTCCAGCTGGGAGGAGACCGAGGGATAGACCTAGGACCAGATGGAGGGATTATATCTCTTCGCTGGCCTGGGCCTTGGGATCCCCCAGTCAGAGCTGGTTGATGTCGCCAGGGAAAATAAAGTTTGGGGCTCTCTGCTGGAACTGCTACCTCCGCGACCCGACCACGGATAAGCGGGAGAAGATGGATGGATCGATGGATAGTGTCATTTTAGTTCTAAGAACCATCATTAGAGTAGATTATTCAGTTTCAGTCCCCCTACTACATACATATATACACGCTTATTTAAAATACTAAGCCATGACTACTAAACTTTGTTTTCAAAATACCTGTTATTGTATGCCAAATGATTGTTACATTATGGTGGCATTGCTGCGAGACAAAAATTAATTGTAACCATTTAAACCGTGATCATTTCAAACTGCATGGTTTACCAGCTGAATGGATGAAATGTTCGACAGTAGAGGTGGAAAATTGAAGGAACAATATGCAGTCAGGCACCCACCTGAGTGCACTTATTCAAGTCCGCCAGCATGCACCGAGCCATTCAGATTTAGTTGCAAGACTGTAAGCATCTTCATACAAAAGATTCACCAGAATACACACAAAAGCAATTATGGAGATTGTTGAGTAGAGAGAAAGAAAGAGAGAGGCAGAAAGAAAAATAACAAACACAAGAAAGGCGAACATATAAAGGTGTTATGCACCTGGAATACTGATGAGTGATACTGTTAAAATAAACAGCCAATCAACATGTTAATGACAAAGGACAATATATTTTTTACAAAGCACTGCTGTTATTTATTTCACAAAAAACAGCTGAAAATACCTGACTCAAGTCAATAGTGAACAATGCTAACCTAAAATGATGGATCTCGAGACATAATCAATGTCAAAATATTTCAGAACCTTTCCTTTTCTTGTCTATGTGCTGTTAATACCTCATTCACACCAACGGTGTTTCAGGGCCGCTTCGGAGCTGGAGCTTGAAAAGCATCGGGTTTTCCTGTTCACACCGCAGCGGAGCAGCCTCTTAGCTCCGGAATCCCGTTTGTTTCAAGCTCCAAAAAATTGTCCGGCTGGAGCAAAAGCACCGCATACGTCACGCTTATGTCGAGGCAGGGGCAGGGGCAGGGGCAGGGGCAGATCAACTCCTGAACAACAACAAAAAGCCTGCGTTTTATCCAGTTTATACACAACGATGGAGAAACTTAACAAGCATCAGTGCTCCGCTGAAGAAACCAGCTACCTACTGGGAATCTGGTCTTCCGAAGAGGTACAGAGGAAGCTGGAGCACAATCGGCCATTGTTGTTGTTGTCGGTGTGAGCTGTGAGGGGTTTCCGCGCGGTTTGGCTTTATGAAGCAGGCACGCAATGACGCAGCACCAGTCAGACTCTGGGCAGTGTGAAAAGAGCCGGAGCTAAACCGAAGAACTGGTTCTGAACCTGAAAAGCTCTAGCACGGAGCTTGAACCGGAGTTGCGTTAGTGTGAATGAGGTATAAGACTCTGCTGTGTGTTCCCTGTTGTAATATGTGGACTTGTTTCCATAGTTACTGGTGATTGGAGCCTCATTTATTTCACTAACAAGAGCTAACCTGGTTCGAATAATTCGGCTGGATTCGTCGATAGGAGGGGAACATAGAGATTGAAAGCAGACATATGCAGAGCAGCTATAGGCTCAAATATTCTCATTTTCCACTTAACTTGCGATGTTTCCGTGTTCCGTTGACAAAGGGGTTTAATTCAAAACTGTTTGCTCTGACCCAGGAAACAAAGATTGGTGAGAAAAATTCAGTGAATAAAAGTACTGCTTGTAGGAGCCAAAATGCTTGTTTTTGCCTTACTTATTATTTGTATTATTATCTTGTATTTCTGTTTGCATCGCGTTTCATTCTTATTGTTTATCACTTCCGGCAATGGTCACGTGGGTGTGGTTTATTGGTATTTAGTCACCTGTTGGATGCCGGTTGGGAGGATATGATGTAGGAAGAGGGTGAATTTGCTCCGAGACTTTCTGTTGACCGTCAGGTCTGGAGTCGTATATTGTTTGTTTTCGTCTTTATTAAACACCATGGACTACAAATGACTACCGACTCTTACATGGAACGCGTCACAGCAAAGAGCATCTTTTAGCCTCTCAGCAGCTAACTCATAGGGATTTATTGCCGCTACAATTAGTCAATAGAAACTGGATCGCCGCATCGAAGACGCGACGGAATGGACCGGATCCTAAGCAGACGAAGCCAGGACGTTCGGGAGCACCGAGTTGGAACACTGAGACAGTTTCCCCCTCGGCGAAGTGGAAAGGAAAAACCACAATTCACCGTGGCCGCAGGCGGAAACTGATTGACATGGAGCACATCACAGCCAGTTGAGGCGGTAGGCACAATTGCGTTCATTCTGTGTATGTTTTATTTTGGAACACAGTTTGGAAGTGCCGCCGTTAGTCCATTGGGGACTGCTATTTGGCCTGTTTTGTGCGTGCTGGTTATGCCGATATCGGCGAAGGTTTGGATTTCCGGAATTGTTTGTAACGTGCACAGCTGTGATCACTGATCAGGCACCACGTCTGTGACAAGATTGACATTAGTGAATACTGTTGTGTGCATATTGGAACATGCAAAATGAGTTATAACAACGAAAATGAGGATGGAGTGGACAGTGTGTTAAATATTGGAAACAGAACTAGCACATTTTCTTTTCATGGCTCAAGATCCAGAGTAAGATCAAGAACTGCATCTGCTTATATAAAAGCTCAGGCGGAAGTGGCCGCCCTGATGGTTTTACAAAATCTACTTCAAAAGAAACATGCTTTAGAAAAACAGGAACATGAGCTGAGGAGAAGAAGAGAACAACTGGACCTAGAAGGAGACATCGCCGCCACCATGGCTAAAATGAAGGTTCTTGCTGCATCAAAGAAATCCAATGTTCCGAGTATCTGCACTACAGGATCTGATGGCAAGCAGTCATATTTTGTAAATGAATTTAAGGAAAAGAAAACCCTTCATATCAAAACAGATCCTTTTGTACCCCAGCCACAAGTTATATATACATCTGCACCAATCATTCCAGAGCACAGTGTAGCTAATCTAAAAACATCAACAATATCAACCAAGGACAGAGCTGACACTGAAATCATCACATCTACCATAACACTCGAGTCACAACCTCATCCAGTAGAAAGCCAATTTGCAACCATGAAAGCGGGACAAATTAAATACGACATAGAAACAAAGGAAACTAAGATGTACAGAAAAGAACCAGCCTCTTTGCATACAAGTGGCCTTACTGGGGCCGGTGAAGAGGACTGCAAACTCTCAGAGTCAGTGATGGGTGCCAGCAGGACGTCTGTAATGACAGTGGATATGCTGTGGAAACATCAATTTAAGATGCACTATCCTGAAGGTGGCAGAGACATCCAGAGACTTTCCATGGGAAAGCAGCGGTTCCGGGATCCCTTCTTAAAATCTGCCAAACTATTGGAAGGACCAATCATATTAGATTGGAAAAGGACAAGGAAAAAAGGACTTGTACTTGGGATTCAGATGAAGACAAATAGTGGCTTTCTGAACATACCCCTCAGCCTTTTTCATGAGGCAGAGAAACGTTTGCCATGTCTAAATAATTGTAAATGTTTGACCTTGCTCCTTGCCCCCTGCATACTGACTATGTTTGCACCCTGCACTCACAATACTACACACAGCAGACTTGATTGCTTGTATACTGATATATGAATACTGAATTTAAAACATGATGATCTGCATACCATTAGAATATACAGTGCTTTATTGTAATTGGTTTTGAATAATTATTATACATTGTTATATAATAATTAGGGGCCAGAATGTAGGAGCCAAAATGCTTGTTTTTGCCTTACTTATTATTTGTATTATTATCTTGTATTTCTGTTTGCATCGCGTTTAATTCTTATTGTTTATCACTTCTGGCAATGGTCACGTGGGTGTGGTTTATTGGTATTTAGTCACCTGTTGGATTCCGGTTGGGAGGATATGATGTAGGAAGAGGGTGAATTTGCTCTGAGACTTTCTGTTGACCGTCAGGTCTGGAGTCGTATATTGTTTGTTTTCGTCTTTATTAAACACCATGGACTACAAATGACTACGGACTCTTACATGGAACGCGTCACAGCAAAGAGCATCTTTTAGCCTCTCAGCAGCTAACTCATAGGGAGTTATTGCCGCTACACCGCTGAACCTTTCATCTTTTCCTTTTTATCGACCTGTACATTGCAACATGCTCCTTGAAGATACTGTAACATTTGCACTTTTTAGGTCTTTCACTTTTCAATGGAAAAGTATAAGCCAAAGCCTCTTTTCACCTAAATTACCGTAACAAAAGTGGAACCCTTTAAAGGTCTCCTATTATGCTATTTGTAGGCATATATTATGGGTCTCAGAAATATATAAATATATAAAAACATGTCTATGATGTGTTTTGCTCACAATTACCAAACAGATGATGCATTTTAGAAATCCCTCATATCCCTCTATTCCAGCCCAGTTAGAGAAATGCTGATTTTGGGTCCTTAGCTAGAAAAGAAAAGAAAAAAAGAGGAGGGCGAGCTTGTGCCTGCTCAGAATTCTACGAGATACTCAGCTAAATGCTACCGGGATTAAATGCCATATCGTGTTCCAAACCACATCAAGGATTATTTCTGAAACAGTATGGAGCTCAAATGCTTTTTCTCTCGCGGGTTCACCTCAAGGTGAGTTCCTTTTTTTATTTCCTGCGTTTTTACACATGAACTCTCTCCAGTACAGGTTAGCTCTGAGTGCTAGCGATGCTCACTAATGTAAACAAAGACCATATTACGCCTAAAACACGTTGGGATTGTTTCCGATAGCAACGTTTCTGATAGTGCTGCGGGTCCATATTACGTCATATCGGACGCAAATCTGTATCAGCTCCGTTGTACCCACATTTTTAGAGATTTGGGTACGGAGGAAAAGAGAGAGGGTTGTATTTTATGATACTTTGTGAGTTCCCTGACACACCGGGGACACATATTTATGTAGACATCAAAAAGACATCAAGACATCAAAAAGTGCATTTTGCATGATAGGTCTCCTTTAAGGTCAGATTGTCCTTCAAATACAAAAACTCATAAGAAGAAAATGCAGAAAGCTTGTGCAGTTGTTCAAATTGTTATTTTTTTTGCAGGCAACATGAATCATAAAAAAGGCTTACACTGCTCAAAAGACAGTAATGCTGCATCTTGCAGGAGGCTATGAGTGTGTTCTGTTCAGCATCCTTCTACCTGCATTCTTCAAAATGTTTTGTTCTGTTTGTTTAAACGCTCCTGTGAAGTCTACTCCCTGTCTGAAATGCCTGGCTAACACAAAATGAAGGGAAATTACTTTTCATAAGAAAAAAAAGAAAAGCCCTGAACAATCTCTATAATGTTGATCAAAAGTGACAGCTCTATATTGCGTTTGACTATACTCAGACAGCCCCACTGGCAGCTGAATAGAAATAGGGAATATCACTCTTCAGCTTCAATCCCTCAATAAAGACAATAGTAGGGCTGATCACATAGGAGGAGATAAAGGGTAAGAGTGATACAACGTGGCATTAATTTCCCCCAGCGGCTACGTTTAACACATTTCATTCAATAATGCTAAGTCTTTCAGGGGACACTGCTGGACTAGTCAGCCATTTAGAAAAGAACATAGGGGATGATCATGGCCCTGAAAAGGCACTGTTTATGCTGGGCATGGGGAGGGATGGAGGAGAGGAGTGGAGTGGAGAATGAGTGATGGCTGCAACACGGTAGATAGAGAGATATGGATTGGAGGATGGTCGAGTGAACGGATGGATGAGACAAGATCAGCGGATAGTGACAGAGATATGGGGATAGTGAAGAGCAGGGTAGTGATGGGAAGGAGAAAGTGAATTTATTAAGGTGTTGGCTATGTGAGAAGCGCTGCAGATTGAAAATACTCCTGCGCAGGAGTTATGTTTCCTACTAAAAGATGAATGTAAGTCTAATATTTAGCTGTTCATGGTCTACATTAGAATAACATTGTACTGTATCTACGCTGGCAGGTACAGTACAGTTTATAAACACATTTGTAGTTGCTGCTGTTGGAAACAATGCTAATGAGAGCCGTGAATAAAACCATAAACAATGAGCAGAATAAAAATCAAACCCTCTGTCACGAACGAGCTGAGAACCAAAATGCAACACACGGGAAACCAGGGAAAGTCGGTAAGCAGCTTTATTATACAGTGTCTCACTTGAAAAGTTCTGGTATGAGATAAACCGGCAGACAGTAGGCAAAGGGCTGGTCGGGGACAGGCGAGGGTTCCAGGCGTAGGCAAGACGGGAGACGCAGGGTCAGGCGAGGCAGGCTGGTCAGGGACAGACAAGGTCGAAACCGGGAGAGCAATCTGGGAGGTAATGCGGGAAAGAACTGCATGCTGCGAAGTACGATCTGGCACTGAGGTGAGAGTGAAGGGGGCCTATATACTAGTGGAGCTGATGGGTGTAACAGAGTGTGAGAGAGAAACAGGGTGTGACTACCAGGTGACTGAGGAATGCTAATGCAGAAAATAGGTGAGTGAGGGAGCAAACTGTTTTTTAAATAACGTATTGTTCAGTATCTTAGTATTAACAAGTGGCTAATGATTTAAGTTGAGAAATTATAAAACATTGGAAGCAAGTGAGTATATGAGTAGGTAGTTGTTTGCCAACACAATATGTCTACAGACTGGTCCTGCGTCTTTCTGCCCTAACAGTCGTCTAATAGGAACACAATTAAATGTACATTCATTTTTCTTTACGTCCTTTAAAGCCTGATAACATTTGAAACAATAAGAATATCAAAAAGTATAAGATTGTATAATAGTCATATTGCTGCAAGCTATTTCAAAACAAGATTTGAATAATGTACAAACATGTAAAAATAACAGTAAAAATAAGAGGGAATAAACACTGCTTTATCTTGAGATGATACCTCTAACTATATGTTATGGCCATAAAAAGTGATGTTTTTAATACATTAATTATTTCAAATTCATTTTTGGTTGAGTTTTAGACTCAACGTAATAGGCATTTTGAGGCTGTAGTTAGGATTGGTTTAGAATTGTTTGAAGATGGGGTGGATGTGTGTGTTGATTTTAGCTACTCCGGATAATTATATATCTGTCAGGCATGTACCTTGATGATATGCTGGGAAACGTGAGTTCACCAAAGTCAATTGTAATGGTGTGTAAATTATGTAAATGGTTACAGCTTAAGTTGTTCTGCAATAAAAATGTAAACAGCTAACAGCAAGGTTAATGATATGTCAATCAAGCAAAATATACACACCCACACAACCCTGGAAAATGGCTCAGGCAACATAAGTTAAAGCACCATTCGTACATTGGCAGACTATTAATTCTGAAAAGTATCTAAATCTTATCTGGCTAACTTGCTAAGCCTGGTATGTGATACTTAAAGTCTAAGTTCACTGTATCTGGGCAGAATCGTAACATGCATCATCTTATGACAGGAGGTAAACCTTGATCTGCGGCTCTCTGTTGGCTCATTAAACTGAGCAGGGCCATAAAGGAGCCAAGTCAGGCGAATAAATACAAAACGACCCCAGCAGGGCATTGGGGAGACAATGCAGTTCCTGATGCTGTCCTCCATACATCAATTACCCAAAGATGGACATTTGTCAGTTAAATGGCTTTCCATAATGACTGGCTATTGGTAAAGCTATTAGGCCAGTAATCACAGGTTAATCGGCATCTGCAACATGATGTTTATAGGGAACTGCAAAACCATATAAGGATATACAATGATGGTGATCAGTGAGGATTTAAAGGAACATGGGTGTTGCCTGTGTGTTGTCTGTAAAATTAGAACGGCCAGTTATACATACATGTTCAAGCTCATACCCAGGGGGAAACACATAGAAAAACAATATTTCCAAGGATCGTGATACAAAAACATTTGAAATCTCCAAATGAAGGTAAAGATGCAAAACTAAAAAATGTGAATTGTCAAGCTTATAATATTGAATTCAAGAATTTAGGATTCTCAATTACCCAGTATGCCACTCATTTAAAAATCATTCATTTAATGCTAGCATAGAACCACATATGCAGGGCTGTGGAGCTCACAATCAGGCAATGCTATCCATGGGAATAGCGTAAGCTCAGAACGACTGGAACAGAGAGCACCTGATAACAGTTGAATGCACCATCTGCACAGCGGCTGGGTATGACTTAACACATGCGCAGCTGCTGTGCTTACAACAAAACAATCACCAGGTTACATAAAAGTCAAATTGACTATATTAACTGAGTTGACTCTCAGGATTATCTCGATTTGCATATCGGTTATGCAAATTATTCCGTCCGATGCACTCCCTCACAAAGGCCTTGCATTTATGAAAAGCTGAATGTTCAAACCTTGAAACCTTGGTTTAAAACAGGCAAGTTGACTAAGGGAGTCCCATTTACAATAGTTCATGGAGTTTCTGTAATGTAGCATAACATACTGTAGACACAATCCTAATAACACTGGTGCAATGTCCTACAGGCAAAGACACAACACAAAGCTCCTTCTTTTAACCTTAACTCGAACATACCTTCATATAATCATGCATAGAGTTGATTACCAGACAAAAGTATAGCACCATTTATATTCGTGGTTCACTGGAACCAGATAACTAGCAAAGGGGCAGAGGAAAAGTAGCCTGGGCATAAAAATAAGTCTTTGTCATATGTCATACGTCCAAGTTCTCTTTACACATCTTAACTGTGTGCCTGTCTACAGCATCAACACTGACGATTCCTAACCCAAAACAGTTTCAGTGTGATGTGCGCTGTGTGAGTCTGACCATATGTGTGCATGCCTATAAAAGAAAGTCCAGATCAAAGCACCACATGCCGTCCCTGGCTAGCCAACTTGGCAGCAGGATTATTCTACTTGTATCGGAGCTGCATAAATAAAAATAAATAAAAAAGACAGTGAAGGGGGGGTGTTAAATGTGGATGGCAAGATAGAAAAAAAAGGAGAGCAGGTACTGTATGAGAGAGATTGTTCTTCGCTGAAGCACTGGGCTGTTTCTTTTTCTCTTTTTTCCTCACAGGGGGGCTGAGATTTGAGTGGCAGATGATATACTGGAGCATTGCAATGCTGCATGAAGGGTGGGGCTGAGTTACAGCACATCTCCTTCTTGTGCCTGTCAATTTACAGCTTGAGTAGAAGAGAAGGAATGAGAGACATCCAAGCAAAGACAGGCTAAAAGAAACAGGGTAACATGAATGTTGGGTAAGAAACTCACTTTTTCCTCTTTGATCTAGAACGGCTTTACAATCTGCTCTTCCTCATATTTAAATGTTTTTTGATGTGCTAAGACATAAGAATAATGTCAATGGATGATGCTTGAATTTGTTTTTCCTTCTAAGTAGACCACAGTGTATACGATCTGCCACTGATATCGTCCAATCTGAAACATAATAGAACTTGGCACAATACCTGCACCTCAAAATCTTTTGTTTTGAGTGTGTTCTGCTAGTAGTGCCCAATGTACCCTAATGCTACAACCTCAAACAGAGACCTTAATCCAACATGTTATATATGTGTTAGCTGATGTTACAAAGGTCTGGTAACCTCACTTTTTCTTTGATTTTGTTCATCCACAAATAGTGTTCAACCACCACAGATACTGATTGAAGTAACATCACTTATTTAACTTTTAAGACAGTACCGCACTGTGCTCCTTGTAGGGAAGACAGAGATACACATATAATGCAGGGAGTTTTTTTACTGCCACAATAACCTATTTACATCATTATCATATTCTATTCTGTGAGTTCATCACAAAGCCTGCAGGTTGGGTCAACAAACCATCATCCGGTTTTATTCTAAAACCTCTTCACACTGAGTTGCGAATAAACAGTTATTACACTTAACATTAAGGCCCCAGCCACACGAGGACGAAAACGGTCGTTTGCGTTACTGTTTAGTGTCATATAGACCGTTCGGCCACACGAGGACGACCGAATACGGCACTAAACGACTGCGGAAATGATAACGGGTCCCAAGGTGGATAGAAAGGCATACGCAACGCTCTGGGGGATCCAACGGCTCCGTGTGTACGCCATAGATACGATCATTTTCTGATAATGATGAGGCAATAGCCCCGCCTCTCCCCACCTCTGCTGCTCACCCCCGCGTCAAAGTAAACTGCACACTGAATTCAGATTATTTATCTTTCTCTCGATATGGACATAAACGCGAGTGAAGTCTAATCTGACAGGACAGAGACACCTCTCAAACTACATAAACTAGTTATAAATATGTTTATTTTTACTGTCGGCCGGGTCAGTCATTACTGGATCAGCTGCTGTATGAAACAGACACTGACGCTGTCCGAAGAGAGGGAGGAAAAAGAGAGGCTCCATGTATTTTATTATTATATTATATAGATTCGTTATTAAATTTGTTTTAAAGCTCAATAAATAACAAAGAAGACCTTTGACCGGCACTTTTATAATTGTGTCCGGAAGATTTCAACTTTAATACACGTTGACTGGCGAAAAACTCTGCCCGGTTCCCTCGGCGCCCACCGCGGAGAATAAACAGAAGGGCAACCATGACAACCATGCTTCTTCGCTGCTTTTGTGGAGGAAGTTACAGCGCCACGTACATGTACAGGCTCCTGCATATGTACTGCAGCTTCTCCAGCGGTTGGAGCTAAACGGAGCTGTCTCGTGTGGACAGACACTAGGCTTGTTTGAGACGCGTTGCGGCTCGCCTCGAAAGTATACGAGAATAGCCGATCGCAGCCGGGGGAGGTCTCAAAAAGCTCGCCTGAAGTCGGACAGCTCGGAGTCGGCTTGGTCTTCTTCTTCTTCTTCTTCTTCTTCTTCTTCTTCTCTTGGTTTTTTGGCGGATTGCAAACAACTTTAAAGAGCCTGTCACAGCATCCCAACAACTGTTGTGCAATGAAATATTGGGCTACTAGTCATCTCGAACCGTCAGTTTAAAAAAGAAGGTGCGATACCGTTCCGATAAATATCAATAATTTCGAACATCGCGGGGAAATTCCTTCGACTCATTTTGAAGTTTTGGGGGAAGCTGGAAGTGATGTCAATGCAGGAACGCTTCACTGTGCGGCGAGAGCAAACGTGTGGTTTTTTTACCACAATGTTGGGGAAATTAATGGATAAAATGCACGGATTATTATTATTATTATTATTTCCACTCCGATCGGGACACTAGGTCCACCGTTTCCCTGCAGCGAAAACGGCTAAACGCATAGGATTAACGCAAACGCAAAAAAGCTTCCGTCCACACGCAATATTCACCGGATACTAGGCTTGTTTGAGACAAGCGAGACCTGCGCAGTTGCGATCAACGTCCTGCTAGTGCGTTGCATGATGGTTAGTCATTTTGTCCGACTTGCTCTGGAGGCTCGCCTACATGAGACGTTGAAATCTCGTGGGACAAAGACGCCCGCAGCCTTGAGAGCGAGGCGCGGCGAGGCGGTGCAGTTCCTCTCCACGGGCTGCGGAAGCGAAATGCTTGATGGGAAACGACTCGCTGGTATCTCGAGCTGAGCGCTCATTGGTGGTTTTTACCACGTGCTGCTGATGAAACTCTCCAATTGGCTCGGCAAAAGTTTGTTGTTGTTTTGTGTCAGTTTTACGTCGCCACATCCATTCACATTTTTCATCATTGTTCCACAATGTTTATTATCATGAAATTAATATCTATATATTTTATAATATACTTGCACTGCTTACCGTTTTCATACTTTATATATCTTAGCATATTCATACACACTGTTCATACTGCTCACAGGCTGATATCTAGTGTATTCATACCGCTCACTGTTTATTCATCATTCAATTCATTCTATATTTTATTCTGTCTATTGTGTACATTACTTTTCACTTTACTGCTTGTTGCACCTGGTTAGAAGCTAAACTGCATTTCGTTTTCTCAGTAGCCTACCTGTAATCTGTGCAATAACAATAAAGTTGAATCTAATCTTGAGCAGGAACAAATGTATTTACTTAGTACATATCTGACATTAACGATTAAACACATGTGCATTCTTTATAAATACAAACCGAGTCAAGCCGACTCCGGAGGTGGCGGTATGCACCTTAAAGAGCCTGTGACACGAGTTTCCCCCATCATCCAAACCCATCAATTTGAGTAAATATTGTCCCCTTGAAAACCGTTACTGAACTGATTTTGGATATTTGTACTTTGATAACCATTAATCTGCCCTTCAATGTTGACAATTTTCTGGATTTTCTCGGGGATTCTTCAAGTCCCGCCAAATGATGTGTGACGTCATTGCGGGCACAGTGCTCCAGCTGCACCGTTCAGGATCCCAGCTTCTGCATGTAAACGCACGATGGCGCACACAGCAGCAAGCGATGACAGCGATGACAGTTTAATTTTGAACGTGTCTGAGAGCTCATATGAGGCTGAAGGATCGGTTTATGTTTTATCTGTTAGAAGTTTAGGAATGAGGTGCGTCAATATGGGCGATTATATGGTCATGTAGCCAGTGGTGGAAGATTGTGAATAAAAATCATCCCGGGACTCTCGACCGACCCACTTCGGTACCGCTAGTAAATTGTCAACGCGGGGAACATAATGTGTTGCTTAAAATAATACTTCTGCATACAGTATGTGACACTGTAAGTGTTGCACGGCCAGATACGGCTCAGCTGACTCAGATAAGGAAATATATGATATATTATGATATTATATGATCGATGATCTAATTGATGATGTAATATGAATGATAAGTGCGACATGTCGGCGTCTTCTCTGCATACGGCAGTTTAAACTGTATTTCCTTTATCCTGTAATATGACTTGAGAGATTTAAACTCCGCACACTGAGTTGATCTCTTTTCTATAGACGCCGGAGGCGGGCAGCGTCAGGTAAAAAAAGTTATTTAGCCTTCCCAAACCTGAGTATCACGCGCCGCCTATGGGGGATGTGCTGGTGACTTATCCGAGTCACCAGCACCTAGTCCGCCACTCAGGGTCGGCGTCATGGGGGGTCATTCCCGGGCCATGCCCCCCAAATGAGTCACTGTGCCCCCCCAACGCAGGGTGGAGCCTTGCCACTTTGCCGTTTTTTTTAATTTTAAATCATATAAGTGAAAACGTTTCCACTAAAGGTTTTTTGTGTGAAATACATCAGAAATAAAGAATACAAATATAAAACACAGCCTGAGGTGTGCTCACTGCTGCTCTCTGATTGGTGTGTTGCTTGACCAATGACCCCCGACTTTTGTTTTGTTATCATTATGTGGCTGTGTGTTTAGATGAAAGCCCAGTGGCTATCTGTTCATCTGTTACACTGATTATACAATAAAGCCATCGAAAATAATATGATATACAGTACAGTACAAGTAGCCTACTTCTGGGTCTCTGTGTTTCATTCAAGCTCTGTGTGTGTGTGTGGCACGAGCGCATTTTGTCAGTGCGCGAGCGGTAACGTGGAATGTTGTTGTTAACATCTGGTTAGCTGGCTAATGGCTATGCTAACGGATATAAAGAGCTGTTTCTACACCAGGGTGGAGGAGAGTCCTCTCCTGTCAGACTGAAAGGATCGTATAACCTCAGCCAGAGGTAAGGACTCTCTCAGTGTTTAGATAGTTGACTTTAGTGTAAGTTATCTCAGTGGGTCTCAAACGGTTTGGTCACCATTTATGTAAACAAGTATTTGCGAGGAACACCTATGATCATTATAGTTAATACAAAATAAGAGAATACATAAAAAACGAGTATGAAATACTATAGGACAGTAACACAAGAATACAGTTTAAAAGTGATTAGTAAAATATCCATAAAGAAAAAGTAAATCTGTGTACAGTTCTGTTTCATATGGGTGCTGAGAGATGTAGGCTATCCATAGATCTCTTCATTTAGCTCTCAAAGTGCACCAGATTGATGCATTTAACTTCAATATTTTAAAAATAATCTTCCAGGGGGAGCATGCCCCCAGACCCTCCTAGAGGAGGTTAGGTCCGCCCCCACCTAAAACATGTTCACATGGATAGGATACTAAATACATTTGCACACTTTTTATATGGTGGCCTATGTCCATATATGTTTCTGTTTTGGTGGTCGTGCCACAATCGTGCATGCATGCACAGGTCATAGGTGCGCTATAAAATAGCACTACCCCTGCAATGTGTGAGAAAGACAACAGACTTTACAGCATCCATCCATCCATCTTCTCCCGCTTATCCGTGGTCGGGTCGCGGGGGTAGCAGTTCCAGCAGAGAGCCCCAAACTTTCTTTTCCCTGGCGACATCAACCAGCTCTGACTGGGGGGATCCCAAGGCGCTCCCAGGCCAGCGAAGAGATATAATCCCTCCACCTGGTCCTAGGTCTACCCCTTGGTCTCTTCCCAGCTGGACGTGCCTGGAACACCTCCCTAGGGAGGCGCCCAGGTGGCATCCTAACTAGGTGCCCGAACCACCTCAACTGGCTTCTTTCGACGCGAAGGAGGAGCGGCTCAACTCCGAGTCCCTCCCTGATGACCGAACTTCTCACCTTATCTCTAAGGGAGACACCAGCCACCCGGCGGAGGAAACCCATCTCGGCCGCTTGTATCCGCGATCTCGTTCTTTCGGTCATGACCCATCCTTCATGACCATAGGTGAGGGTAGGAACGAAAATGGCCCGGTAGACAGAGAGCTTTGCCTTCTGGCTCAGCTCCCTTTTCGTCACAACGGTGCGGTAAAGCGACTGCAATACCGCTCCCGCTGCTCCGATTCTCCGGCCCATCTCACGCTCCATTGTTCCCTCACTCGAGAACAAGACCCCGAGATACTTGAACTCCTTCACTTGGGGTAAGGACTCATTCCCTACTTGGAGTGGACAGTCCATCGGTTTCCTGCTGAGAACCATGGCCTCAGATTTGGAGGTGCTGATCCTCATCCCAGCCGCTTCACACTCGGTTGCGAACCGATCCAGTGAGTGCTGAAGGTCGCAGACCGATGAAGCCATCAGAACCACATCATCTGCAAAAAGCAGTGGTGCAATCCTTAGTCCACCGAACTGCAGACCCCCCCCCCCACGACTACGCCTCGAAATCCGATCCATGTATATTACAAACAGGATTGGTGACAAAGCGCAGCCCTGGCGGAGGCCAACCCTCACCGGAAATGGGTCCGACTTACTGCCGAGGACCCGGACACAGCTCTCGCTTTGGGAGTACAGAGATTGGATGGCCCTGAGTAGAGACCCCCTCACCCCATACTCCCGCAGCACCTCCCACAGTAACTCCCTGGGAACCCGGTCATACGCCTTCTCCAAGTCTACAAAACACATGTAGACCGGATAAGCGTACTCCCAGGCCCCCTCCAGGATCCTTGCGAGAGTAAAAAGCTGATCCGTCGTTCCACGACCAGGACGGAATCCGCATTATTCCTCCTCAATCTGAGGTTCGACAATCGGCCTGACCCTCCTTTCGAGTACCTTGGAGTAAACTTTCCCGGGGAGGCTGAGTAGTGTGATGCCTCTGTAATTGGCACACACCCTCTGATCCCCCTTTTTGAAAAGGGGGACCACCACCCCGGTCTGCCACTCCTTCGGTACTGTTTCCGACTTCCACGCAACGTTGATGAGACGTGTCAACCATGACAGTCCCTCAACACCCAGAGCCTTCAGCATTTCCGGGCGGATCTCATCCACCCCCGGGGCTTTGCCACTGTGGAGTTGTTTGACGACTTCAGTGACCTCCCCCCGGGAGATTGGTGTCGATCCCCCGTCATACTCCAGCTCTGCCTCTAACATAGAGGGCGGAGTTGTCGGGTTCAGGAGTTCCTCAAAGTGTTCCTTCCAACGTCCCAACACTCCATCAGTTGAGGTCAACAACGTCCCATCCTTACTTTACACAGCTTGGATGGTTCCCTGCTTCCCCCTCCTGAGGTGTCGGACAGTTTTCCAGAACAACTTTGGTGCCGCCCGAAAGTCCTTCTCCATGTCTTCTCCGAACTTCTCCCACACCCACTGCTTTGCCTCGGCCACGGATGAGGCTGCTGCCCTTCGGGCCTGTCGGTACCTTGCAACTGCCTCGGGAGTCCCCCGGGATAACAAATCCCTGAAGGCCTCCTTCTTCAGTCGGACGGCTTCCCTGACCACCGGTGTCCACCAGGAGGTTCGAGGGTTACCGCCCCTTGAGGCACCTAGGACCTTGAGACCACAGCTCCCCACCGCGGCTTCGGCAATAGAGGCTTTGAACACCGACCACTCTGGTTCAATGTCCCCAACCTCCACAGGAATGCCCGAAAAGCTCCGCCGGAGGTGTGAGTTGAAGGCCTCCTGAACTTGGGCCTCCTCCAGACGTTCCCAGTTCACCCGAACTACACGTTTGGGCTTACCAGGTCTATCCAGAGGCTTCCCCCGCCACTCGACCCAACTCACCACCAGATGGTGATCAGTTGACAACTCCGCCCCTCTCTTTACCCGAGTGTCCAAAACATACGGCCTCAGGTCCGATGATACGATAACGAAATCGATCATGGACCTTCTGCCTAGGGTGCTCTGGTACCACGTACACTTATGAGCATCCTTATGTTCGAACATGGTGTTTGTTATGGCCAATCCATGACTAGCACAGAAGTCCAGTAACAAACCACCACTCCGGTTCAGATCAGGGGGGCCGTTCCTCCCAATCACGCCCCTCCAAGTGTCTCCATCATTGCCCACATGTGCGTTGAAGTCTCCCAGCAAGACTAAGGAGTCCCCTTCAGGAGCCCCATACAGGACTCTTTCCAGGGTCTCCAAGAAGGCCGAATACTCTGAACTGCAGTTAGAGTTTTCCCCCCCATAACCCGCAGGCGTAGGGAGGCGACCCTATCGTCCACTGGGGTAAACTCCAACAACGAAGCACCTAACCGGGGACTTGTGAGTATCCCCACACCCGCCCGGCGCCTCACACCTTGAGCAACTCCGGAGAAGAATAGAGTCCAACCCCTATCCAGAAGTAAGGTTCCAGAGCCGACGCTGTGCGTAGAGGTGAGCCCAACCAGATCCAACTGGTACCGCTCCACCTCCCGCACAAGCTCCGGCTCCTTCCCCCCCAGAGAGGTGACGTTCCACTTCCCCAAAGCCAGCTTCTGCCGCCCGGGTCTGGTCCGTCGAGACCCTCCGCTTTCACTGCCACCCTTCTGGCAGCGCACCCGACCCCATCGATGTTTCCCGTAGGTGGTGGGCCCGCGGGACGGAGAAGCGGAGGTGTTGCCCACGTTGCCTTTTCGGGCTGGGCCTGGCCGGGCTCCGTGGCAAGCCCGGCCACCAGACGCTCGCAGACGAGTCCTCCTTCTGGGCCTGGCTCCAGAAGGGGACCCCGGGCTTCCTCCGGGCTGGGTATCCTCACTTCCTGTGTCGTCTTTCATGAGGTCTTTTGAACCAATCTTAGTCTGGCCCCTTGCCTGAGACCAATTGTGACCTGCTCCATCGAAATCAGTCGCATTGACCCGAAGACACATTTTGAGTTGTATACACTGTTGGAAAGAGGAGAATCATAGCTTTCTAATGATATCAGGATTGTTTTTGTACTCCAAATATTAAGCGAAATATGTCACATTATATAATGACTGTCACCGAGTCCTTATTTTGAGAAAAAGGCCTTCAAAGTTTTCTCTTCTCTGGAATCCATCGATCTGATTGATTATTAGTGGAGCAAATGATCAAAATACTACGATGGGAAGATATTTTCGTTTGGAGGGGAAGCTCGCGAGTGTGTGTGTATACGTGTGTGTGTTTGTGTATTTTTGCGTTTGTGTGTATTATGTTTGTTTCCCGGGGAAAATCCTCACGAGAAACACCGGCTGTTATTGTGCCTGCTGTGGCGTTAAATGACTCCGTTCCCCGCTTGTAATTATGCCGTTACAAGCTTCAAAGTTATATTTATCATCTGAATTTGCCGAAACAAGTTTAATATTCTGAAAGCCAAGACTCTGTTTAATTTAAATCAGATGAAAACAAACTGTATCGGACTCTGCCGTGTTATCTATGATTACTATACTCTTACGTTCATAATGTCAGCCGGAGGGAGGGGGGCGGCGCTGCTGGAAGAGCAGAGTGCGAGTGAGAGGTGCCTGTCTTCGTCCCTTCACAAGCTTCAAAAATGTACTTATCGTGTGATTTTGGAAATAAAAGTTTAATATTCTGAAAGCCAAGACTTGGTTTGTTTAAAATCAAACAAAACACCCGAACCCTGAAAAAATAGTTTTTTACGTAAATCCACGTTTATTCTGAAATGAGCCGTTGCGACTTCCGACTGATTTCGATAGAGCGGGTCACAATTTGCCATGGGAGACCCTACCAGGAACACAAGGTTCCAGACAACACAGCCCCCAGGTTCATCAGGGCACACAAACCTCTCTACCACGGTAAGGTGCTGGTTCTTCAGCATGTTTTTTTTAATTGAAGTTGTGTTGGTGTGTTGGTTGTTGACGGCAGTGTGTGCCCCCCCTTGCTAAATGATTGCCCCCCCATTCGATTTGTTCTAGAGCCGACCCTGCCGCCACTGCACCCAGCCCACGTAAACTGTCAACGGGGGGAGCCTCGCTGCGAGGAAACGGTGGACCTAGTGTCCCGATCGGAGTGGGAATAATAATAATAATAATAATCTGTGCATTTTATCCATTCATTTCCCCAACATTGTGGTAAAAAAAACACACGTTTAATCCATGTTGGTGTACTACAACTACAAAAAGCATCGGTTTGTTTTCTCATCAGGAAATGCAGACCGGCTCAAACAAACAATTTTTAATCATCATCTTCACGATCATTTAATGTATCATATGTTCGCCAAATTGACATGAAAGCACTAATAAATGTAGTTTCATCCACTTGAGTTTACAATTACAAAAATAATCGATTTGTTTTTATATCACATCCGACGGGAGGAAATTCAGCAGCTCTCACTACCGATTTTGAATCCTAATTTAATCATCATCTTCACCACGATCATTTATGTTTGCCGAATTGACATGAAAGCACTGACAAATATGAATATACTGTAGTCAACTTCATTATAACGTTATTAACGTGCCTAAACTCAGTAATTCACCATTTCTACGCATGACAACACACTTTGTCCGTGTTTGGCTCTCCAAGCGTTCCCGCATTGACGTCACTTCCGGCTTCCCCCAAAACTTCAAAATGAGTCGAAGGAATTTCCCCGCGATATTCAAATTTATTGATATTTATCAGAACGGTATCGCACCTTCTTTTTCTGTTCGAGATAACTAGTAGCCCAATATTTCATTGCACAACAGTTGTTGGGATGCTGTCACAGGCTCTTTAAGTGCTTTGACAAAAAATACATACAAAAATGTCATCTGTGGAAGCCGTAGTACTCTAAAAAGCACGACCAATCATTTTAGCCGGCCCGGCTAAAATAACTGGATGGCCTACCTGCCTGTCAGCCTTCCATCTGTGCACAAACTTATCTCGTGCTCTCATTGGTCATGTGCGCGTTCGTGTGTGTTTGAGGAGGGGCTCTGTAAGGAAGTGGCAGATTTTTTCCGGCTGTGTATTTTCAAATTGTAGCGCACTCGAGCTGGTTTCTCCAAAATTACCTACCCCACCTTTAAAGAAAACCTGAATTAAATGAAAATGTATTTTGTGCTTTCGTAATGCAATTATGTCTATTTCTAGGGTTTTGTGGCAATGTGTCGGTACTTAAAGTTGTAGAGTGTGGTCTCTGTAAACTGTGATGACACGAGATTAACCTGCGGCAGCAGTCTGGTATGAATAAGATCAAACGTGGTAGTTGGAAGTGTGCATTCAGTGGCTCTGCGTCATACCTGTCTCTACGGCATGAAAGGGTATACCAGAGGCCAAAGCTAAGCTGCAATTGGACTGACCCGGTCGACCTTGGGTGTTAACAGAGGTGGAGAGTGTGGCTGTCTGCAAACAACAGTTGCTGATTGAAGTCAAGGAGCAAAGCCGTCTTTTTCTCGCTCCCCCTCCTCTCTGCCCACATTTCCTGTACACCTCACTCTGTAACTCTTTCACCCTTATGCATTCTTCTCCAAACTTGAATTTAGAAATGTCCAGTTTTGAAACAAGTAATACATTTTCTATATAGGAGATTGTGTGAGGCCAATTTCACATTAAACTTTCACTCATATCATATCAATACTTTGTCGAAGGGTGTTCGTCATATACAAGAATGTTGCCTTTGTACCGGGCTTTTCCTAAAATACTGCTGGTTATGTGTGGTTGGCATTTCAAATCTGATCCTTGTATTGCGTCATAGAAGCATCACTTGAGATAGTCAGATGAGGCTTCTCATCTATAGCTTTCATGACGGTTAGGTCTTAAACTGATGAATTCTAGCATCTTTCATGAGAATATTCTGTAAATATATTTTTCAGTTGATAGAAATATAGAGTAGGATTTCGAAAAGTCAGGAGAAGCATAACCCCCAAGTGGATATGTTGCCTTTTCTTAGACATACATTATATTCAATGCAAAATATCACATTTACACTGACATTCTGTCACTTTAAACACAACACTCCTGACCTGACTGCTGACCCAAAACCTGCAGGCTACTTGACAAGCAATATCCGACAAAATAAAGTCACACTTGGTATAAGCAATTACAAGGAAGGGTGTACAGCAGAGAGAGCTTGAACATGATGCAGAGACTGCGGCCCACAAGAGGTCCTCCGGGACAGGAGGAACGGCACTGAAGTGGAACACTGTGGACTCTTACAGCATGACCCGTAACACAGATAAAATGAGATGACCAACCAAGTGCATCCATGGATCTGACATATTCCTGTGTCTCTGTCTGTCCACCATCACAGTGCACACCTCATACTGTGCTATTGTGATTTGTTTTCTTTGTAATGTGTGTGGTGTTCAAGGTAAACATTTATTGAACAATTCGTTTTTTCTTATCTATCATAACAAAACAAGATTAATATAACCAGGGCCAGAAGCTGTAACCCCTAGAAAGCTGGTTCTTAACAGATTTCCAACTCCTTATTTATTTTTGTTTCAACAGTTGCAGAAAGCAGCTTGTGTCAGGACAGATTTAGACACTCCTCTTGGAAACCAGAAGAAAACTAGTCCTGCCTCTGTTTGTGTTTCCTTTATAGAACCTGAGAACATCATGCAGCCACTTTCTCTTCCAAATCTATACCCAGAGGCAACAACTGCACCAGAGGGCAGAAGCTGTTCAAAGCCCAGAGTAGACTCAGAAGTGGTGTTGAGGTAAAGTTGTTTCAGGGGAAAGTGGATAAACAGTGGGAGGGCTACGGCATACTGTAGCAGAGACACTCTTCTGTTGTTGATTGTCCAGTGACGGGGTCAATCTATTGATACACTCTTCAGTTTGTTGTAAATCCCTACACACACTCAAAGGCTCAAGACCACATTCACTAAGGAGCTTCAACCCCCTGAAGTTAAGAAGAGGCAGTGGGGACAATGCATCTCAGGCTTGTCAAGTTTGAAAACAAATCTTTCACTGAGGCTCTGTCAGCAAGTTGAGATGGATAACACGCCAATATATTATGTGTTTATAGTTTATACATCCTTTGAGGCACTGACACATAGGACACCTACAGTACGCACTTAGAAGGTAAAGCAGTCATGGTATTATTACGTTTTTGTGCACATGGTGAATCCCTGCAACATCAAAACACTCAACCAAAAGGGTGCAAATGATGGACGAACAAAAGAGAAAGGCTCTTACTGTAGGTTGGGTTCATAAAATATTAAATAACATAAGAGTGCATAACCCTCTGATATGTTGTTTGTGCTTCTAAATCATACCGCATCTTTCAGCCAATGGAGAAAAAGAGAGCTTTTTTTTAATTAAATGCAGAGGATCCTCTCCAGAGAGACCTTCAGGCCCCCATGCATTCAGCTGAGTCTTTGTATTAAAACAACAATACAAAAAAAGACACACTTCCTGTAAATCTATTTGCTTTAACAAATACACAGTTAAACAGCACACACCCTATTCCTTTGATACTATTTCATTTAACTATTTTTAATGTCTAAAAATACACACACTGCCTAGAGCTGTACATGCATACACAAAATGTGGCATACAAGTACAGAGAAAGGGTTTAGCCCTGCTACACAGAAAGAGGACGGTTGTTCCTGCTGTATACCACATCTTCATTTAAATTGCTCTGTGATGGCTCAGTAGCTGCTAATCCCTTCCAGCCTAAGCTTTAATTAGAGAATGATTCATTTTGTGCAACTTGCTGCTTTTCTCTGAAATACCAATAGCTCACATTGATAAGGCATTAGAGATCACTATGTAGCTAAAGAGCAGGGCAGGGATGTGTTTAATATCCCAAAGCAATTTCAATAGTTGTACAATGAGTCCAAATTAGCAATACATTAGCAAGATATTATGACACTAATGAGAATCTGCAGAACAGCGGTGTTAAGAGGTGGCGTTGTCGTACATAAGCTGAAAAGACCAGTATCCATTAAAGCCTCAGTCACACATGGATTCATGCACTTTTTACCCTGTTATTATATAACACATTGTGCAAGGCTGCTGTTATGTGCAATTTATTTTCAAGCTGATGAGATGAAATAAAAGATGTTGTAATATTCAGATGAGCATCAATACATTGCTGATGGATGAAGCAATCCTATTCCAGTGTTTAACTCACTGAGTGACACCACTCCCTCTGGAAGATGCATCCTATAAGAACCAACAGGTGACAGCAATGTAATCTTCAAAATAAATCATTATAATTTCCGTTTTGATTATGCAGATTAGTTCATTAATATATGCAAATAATCTGAGGAGAAAAGAAAGAGAAGCTGATGCAAATTAAATGCAATACTCCCCAAAAGACTGCAATGATGTGGAAATGATGGTTTACTTTCCTAGCCCCATCTTTCTCTTGGTCAAAGTTGGAGGAGCTGGAATGTGAATAAGGTTTTAAAATGGGAAATTAAACTGATTCAGAAACCGACAGCTCACATTCAAAACATTGATTTAAAACTCATTATACAATAACGATATATATTTTACACTTCCTCTATCATACCGTACTGATTATCATTGGAATGCCTGTCAGACCAATCACATTAAAGTTAATCAGCACCACATCTGTTTGTATAATGGGGAATGGCTCAACTGTGGCTCAGGTGAATCAGCCACTGACAGCACAGTTAGGCTTGTGGCAGTGGGTAGAGACGTTATGCAATTGTTAAATGCATTGAATCAATTCCATAAGCTTATCTTATAAGCTTAGTAATTGTCCAACATTCACGAGAAAGGGAGAAAAGGAACTGTAAAGTCCAAACATTATTAAATTATACAGTGTCAGAAGCGAAGGCATTTTATTCCCTGAGTCAATTTGCTGGCCAACTATGTTGCACTTCTTGTGAAAAACCTCTGTGGTTTGCAAAGTCTAAGGTTATTTAGTCGAGCACTGAATGGAATATTTATGTGTTTTTGTTTGTACAGCTCATTGTTATTCTCCACCTACATTACAGTGTATAAATAAGAGGTTCAATGAACCATGCTTTCTGATTTATAGTAATCTTGATGTGTCACTTGGGAGTAAAATGAGGGTTTGGTGCGAGCAGATGTGGGGGTATCTTTCAAATATGGCAGGCAAAACAAGCGTATCTATCTATTTATCTATATTTACACAAATATATAGGTGGAGAGTATGGCTGTCTATATTTTGGAGGGAAAATGATCTTTAATTTCCGGGATTTCACCCCACTTGCTGTCAGCCACCAAGCCTTTGTTTTTCTCAAATCCAGTCAGGCGTGACCAACTCCCGTCCTCCACTTTCCACCTAATCATCACTTCAGTGGTTGACAAGGACGCTCATAGAAATGGTGGATTATTTTAGGAGGGTCAAATTGAGCTTTTTATCATGTCATTGCTGAAGGATATATCGCTTATCCCAACAATGATTTAGTTTGTGGGTTGGATTACATCAACCAACCTGAAGTTTTTTCGATCACTTTTTTTTACTTGAGGTGAAGACTATGTTGGATAAAAACATATTAAATAATTGATGGATGGATGAAGGGTATTCATTTAAGGTTGAGTCAATAACTTGTACATGAGATAGATTCAGCAGAATGCAAATGACAGTTGCATATGTTACAGTATATACATTATTTCAAAGCAGTTTGTCCAAAATTAAAATAATGAAACACTCTAAACTCTAAATGGGATACTGCATCTTTCAGTTTCCCAACAAATGCCTTTAGCAGTTCTGATGGGATTGGGCATATTCTTTATTCTAGAGCCAAAAGCAGACATTAATATTAGGGCTGTCAGTCGATTAAAATATTTAATCGCGATTAATCGCATGATTGTCCATAGTTAATCGGGATTAATCGCAAATTAATCGCACATTTTTTATCTGTTCTAAATGTACCTTAGAGGAATATTTTTCATATAACATAAGATATAAGTGGACACATATGCTTTATGCTAATGTTTATTATCATTTGAACAATGACAAATGTGACCTGCTCTATCGAAACCAGTCGCATTGATCCGAAGACACATTTTGAGTTGTATACACTGTTGGAAAGAGGAGAGTCCTAGCTTTCTAATGATATCAGGATTGTTTTTGTACTCCAAATATTAAGCGAAATATGTCACATTACATAATGACTGTCACCGAGTCCTCATTTTGAGAAAAAGGCCTTCAAAGTTTCCTCTTCTCTGGAATCCATCGATCTGATTGATTATTAGTGGAGCAAATGATCAACGGAGGGAAGATATTTTCGTGTGTGTGTGTGTGTGTGTGTGTATAATTTAGCGTTTCTGTGTATTGTGTTTGTTTCCCGGGGAAAACACTCACGAGAAACACCGGCTGTTGTCATGCCTGCAGTGACGTCAAGTTACTCCGTTCTCCGCTTGTAATCATGCCGTTACAAGCTTCAAAGTTGTATTTATCATCTGAATTTGCCGAAATAAGTTTAATATTCTGAAAGCCAAGACTTTGTTTAATTGAAATCAGATGAAAACAAACTGTAACGGACCCTGCCGTGTTATCTATGATTACTATACACCTTACATTCATAATGTCAGCCGGAGGGAGGGGGGGCGGCGCTGCGGAAGAGCAGATTGCGAGTGAGAGGTGCCTGTCTTTGTCCCTTTACAAGCTTCAAAAATGTATTTATCGTGTGATTTTGGAAATAAAAGTTTCATATTCTGAAAGCCAAGACTTTGTTTGTTTAAAATCAAACAAAACATCCGAACCCCGAAAAAATTGTTTTTTATGTAAATCCACGTTTATTTTGAAATGAGCCGTTGCGACTTCCGACTGATTTCGATAGAGCGGGTCACAAATATTCTCATGAATATTAAACACAACAACATCTGAACATTACAAATATTCGCCTCAATTCAACCTGGAACCTCTCTCATACAATAATACAATACAAATGGTGTGTGTGTGTGTGTGTGTGTGTGTGTGTGTGTGTGTGTGTGTGTGTGTGTGTGTGTGTGTGTGTGTGTGTGTGTGTGTGTGTGTGTGTGTGTGTGTGTGTGTGTGTGTGTGTGTGTGTGTGTGTGTGGATCGTTCGAGTCCTCACTAACACTAAGAAAGTGGATCACATCACTCCTGTTCTGAAGTCTTCCTGTGTGTCAAAGAATATATTTCAAAATACTGCTGCTGGTTTATAAAGCACTGAATGGTTTAGGCCCAAAATACATTTCTGACCTCCTGCTAAATTATGAACCATCCAGATCTCTCAGGTCTTCAGGGACTGGTCAGCTTTCTGTCCCCAGAGTCAGAACTAAACATGGAAAAGCAGCGTTCAGTTATTATGCTCCAAATATCTGGAACAAACTCCCAGAAAACTGCAGATCCGCTGCAACTCTGACTACTTTTAAATACAGGCTGAAGACTTTTCTTTTTGCCGCTGTTTTTAATTGAACTATTTACATCTTAAACTGCACTGTAACTTTTATCCATGTATTTTTTCTTTTAATGTTTATTTTATTATCTTTTCTTTTTAATGACTGATTTTAAATGCCATTTTCTTAATATCTTTCATTTTTTGTAAAGCACTTTGAATTGCCTTGTGTTGAAAGGTGCTATATACATAAACTTGCCTTGCCTTGCCTTATCTGCTAAGGAGAGGGCTCGCCAGTTACTTGACATTCAAGGCCTAGGAGACAGCAAGCCATCTCAGCTAATGGAGAAAATGCTAAATCTGCTAGGGGGGGAGGATCCCCGGCTTTTATTCACCGAGATTTTCCTGCGTCACTTGCCTCCCCGGGTACAGACGGCGCTGGCCAACACACCTGTCACGGAGCCCCGTGCTTTGGCTGAGGAAGCGGATCGTTTTTTCCTGGCTACACAACAGCCCGGTGCAGAGACGTTAGCCGCGACGCTCAGCGGCCCACCTGCAGTCAAGAAAGCGTGGCGGAGGCCGGACACGGCTGTGGCGAGCCGGTGTAGGTACCAGATGTGTTCGGGGTACCAGATATGTTCGGGTGTATTTCCGTCGCAGCCGACATCCGTCATATCCGTCTACTCACCTCCCTCTGCTCCCAGCGCTCTGCTGCCACACACCGGCCGTCTGCGGAACTGCAGCCGGAGGAACTCGGTACAGCTTGTTATGTGTGTGTACTTGTGCACATAAATAATGTTTCTAATTATTTACAATTAAAAAAAATATATATTCTGCGTTACTTTTACTTTAGCCAACACTTTTATAAGGCCACGAGATTAGATAATTACGAAATGTGTAGATAGAATACATATCTTTCAGGTTGTTATTTTGTCATTAATGTTTTATTTACCTTTTAGTATTTTTATATAGTATCTGAACTTTGGAGAGGAGTTGGGAGACACACGACACATCAAATCACATCTACAGATCAAGACGAAGCGAATGGAAGTACTCCTAGAGTGAACATGTTTGTGAAAATGTGTGCAAAGTCTCCGAACATCCTAATAATAAGCTCATATTTGAATTCCCCATAAAAAAACACATCATTCAGTAAAAACAAGGTCCCACTGATCATCTGCTCCCTGATCTCTCTGCGAATTGAAAGTACTTATTGCCGGAGATCGCATGCTGTGGTTTTATTAAATGTGCCAAGTGCTAGGACTGTCTTATGGAAGAAAGCTTTTAGATGTGCAGCTCCACTAACATGGAACAGTCTGCAAAAAGAATGGAAAATTACCAAGCTAGTACCACTACATGTTTTTAAAGCTTGGTTGGATGCTACACAATCAGATGCTGTTGGTACCTGTACATGTGGATAGATATGTTGTTCTGTTGTTTATGTTTGTATGTCTTCATGTGGAACCTACTGCTGCAGGTCTCCCTTGAAAAAGACATCATTGATATCAATGGGATTTTACCTGGATAAATAAAGGTTTTGAATTGAATGTCCAATGAAAACATATCCAAGTGTAGCAAACATCCAGTATTAACCCTACTGTTTTTTACTAACAGTAACCAACTAATAATTTTCATAAAGTGCATATTTATTCCAAACTCACAAAATATATATGTAATAAAACAATGCTCAATGGTACACAGTATCCAAACTCTTTAGGCACTGGTCAGAGACATTCATGTAAAGCAGATACTGAATCCAATACTGGTAAAAACGTTGCAGAGATCAAATGTTTTCTTGTCTGAACGGAGAAATCTAATTTTTAAAACAACATTTTCAGTGTGTGATTTGAAAGATAAGTTCTGATCAATAATAAAACCTAGATATGTGTGTGTAGTGACCCTTTCAATGTAAATGTCAGTCCCTTGAACAGTACAAATGTTGGGGAGAAAAGAAGTTAACTTTTTGCCATTTGAGAATATCATGAGTTTGGAGTTGTCTGCATTTAATACTAACTTGAGTTGAGATAAATGGGATGGAATAACATCAAAGGCAAAACATAAACAACAGAACAACATATCTAACCACATGTACAGGTGCCAACAGCATCTGATTGTGTAGCATCCAACCAAGCTTTAAAAACATGTAGTGGTACTAGCTTGGTAATTTTCCATTCTTTTTGCAGACTGTTCCATGTTAGTGGAGCTGCACATCTAAAAGCTTTCTTCCCTAAGACAGTCCTAGCACTTGGCACATTTAATAAAACCACATCATGAGATCTCCGGCAATAAGTACTTTCAATTCGCAGAGAGATCAGGGAGCAGATGATCAGTGGTGCCTTGTTTTTACTGAATGATGTGTTTTTTTTATGGGGAATTCAAATATGAGCTTATTATTAGGATTTTCGGAGACTTTGCACACGTTTTCACAAACATGTTCATGCTAGGAGTACTTCCATTCGCTTCGTCTTGATCTGTAGATGTGATTTGATGTGTCGTGTGTCTCCCAACTCCTCTCCAAAGTTCAGATACTATATAAAAATACTAAAAGGTAAATAAAACATTAAACAATGACAAAATAACAACCTGAAATATATGTATTCTATCTACACATTTCGTAATTATCTAATCTCGTGGCCTTATAAAAGTGTTGGCTAAAGTAACGCAGAATATATATTTTTTTAATTGTAAATAATTAGAAACATTATTTATGTGCACAAGTACACACACATAACAAGCTGGACCGAGTTCCTCCAGCTGCAGTTCCGCAGACGGCCGGTGTGTGGCAGCAGAGCGCTGGGAGGTGAGTAGACGGATATGACTGATGACGGGTGCGACGGAAATACACCCGAACATATCTGGTAGGCCGAACACATCTGGTACTGACACCGGCGTGGAGACGCCGTAGAGTGCGTTCGGGACAAGGGCGAAGAGATGCATCGCTCCGTGCAGCTACAAACTCCCGGGAAACGGAGGGGCCGGCGCTCAGTAGTGGCTCTGAGCGTTGGCGGCACGTGCAGGCTCCTCTTCGTCAGCGACAGCATTTCAGGGAGCCTGTTTCTGTGTGACACGGGCGCTCAACGGAGCGTAGTTCCAGCGTCGAGTGAAGACGTCGCCCGTGGGGGGCACGGACCGCGATTGACGACAGCTAACGGCGGTCCCATTCGCACGTACGGCGTGAGGCCTATGTGTCTGTGCATCGGAGGACAGCGTTTCAGCTGGGATTTCGTGACAGCGGACATTTCTTTTCCCCTCCTCGGAGCGGATTTTGTGTGTGCTCATGGACTCTTAGTGGACGTTAAGAATAGGCATTTGGTTGATGCCTTAACGTTTTCTTCCCTCGTATGCACACTTGGCAGCGCAGCATACGACGGGCTGTCAGGGGCAGACACGTTTCTCAGACTGTTGGCCGAGTTTCCAGACCTGTCGCTACCCACCTTCTCTGCGCTTACCACTAAGCATGGCGTGGAACACCACGTCACTACCCGGGTGTCTACGCCAGGGCCCGGCGGTTGAACCCTTCTAAGCTGGCTGTGGCGAGGGCGGAGTTCGCAACCATAGAGCGCCTGGGCATTGTCCGCCGCTCCGACAGTCCTTGGGCTTCCCCCATGCACGTCGTTCCCAAACCGAACGGCGGGTTCCGCCCGTGCGGGGATTACCGCCGACTCAACGACGCCACTACGCCTGACCGCTATCCGGTGCCGCACATTCAGGACTTTTCGGCGCATCTGGCCGGTACGGGGGTGTTTTTCCACGTGCCCATGCACCTCCTGGACATTCCCAAGACAGCAGTGATAACGCCTTTTGGACTTTTTGAGTTCCTGCGGATGCCTTTTGGACTCAAGAATGCCGCTCAGACGTTCCAGCGCCTGATGGATTCGGTGCTGCGGGACCTGCCGTTTGTGTTTGTCTACCTCGACGACATACTCGTCGCCAGCGCTTCAGTGCAGGAGCACCTGTCCCACCTCCGAGCCCTTTTCACACGGCTCAACGAACAGGGATTAATCATCAATCCTGAAAAGTGCCAGTTCGGGGTGTCGGACATCGATTTCCTGGGGCACCGCGTCACCAAGGGCGGTGTGACACCTCTGCCAGCGAAGGTGGAGGCTGTTGCAGCTTTTCCTCGCCCACTCACAGCCTGGTCGCTACCACCGTTTCATCGCCCGGGCCGCACACATCATGCGGCCGCTGTATGAAGCGTTGAAAGGCAAGACCCCCGTCCAGGAGATCGACTGGACAGCAGAGGCGGACGCCGCTTTTGCTGAGGTCAAGTCTGCGTCGGCTCAGGCGGCTTTGCTGGCACACCCATCATCTACGGCTCCCATCTCCATCACCACGGACGCGTCGGACTATGCGGTCAGCGCAGTGCACGAGCAGTGGGTGGAGGGCGCTTGGCAGCCGCTCGCCTTTTTCAGCCGCCAGCTGACGCCTAGAGAACGCAAATACAGCGCCTTTGACCGGGAGCTCCTCTGACTTTATTTGGCTGTGCGGCACTTCCGTTTCATGCTGGAAGGCCGTGAATTTATGGCGTTTGTCGACCACAAGCCGCTCACCTTCGCCATGTCAAAAGTGGCAGAGCCTTGGTCGGCACGTCAGCGTTATGAACAGCAAAAGTGCTACAAGACACTGAAAAATACTGAGTTAAGATCTCGTCAGAACTTTAAATTGACGCAAATCGACATGCACGCCTCCATGCATAATCATAATCTGTCCGTAGATGTGTCAATCTAAGCCCTGCACACTCCAGAATTGTGTATTTTAAACATTTTAAATGGGTGAAAATTCAAGGAACACAGTTTGGAAAAATCTCAGTGTTGGTGAATGATGACCAGTATTCAGGCCATCAAACAGCTCCAATACTTTCATTCCTCACATTTGACTGAATATATTGTTTCCACATGGTCCAGAATGCACAACCACTTAAGAAGCAAGCTTTGTGTTATATTGTGCTATCGACATTCATCAGGCGCTGTTTGTATCACTGAGCAGTTTCGCAGCTTATGGGCTCTATTTTGAGCAGAGCAAGTACGAAGGCAATATGTAGATTGTAGCTCCGAGCAACAGATGAAACAGAATAGAGGAGGGAAGAAATAGCATGGGTGAACAGAAGCAGAGTATTTAAACATAGTGAAATCTTAAAATAAGGACAGTTTCAAGTCATCAAGTGTGATTTCCACATGAATGTTGCAAAGAAGACAAAATAAAATGGGCACTTTAAAGCAAGCCGCCCGCACCCAGTACCAGTTCCACAATACAATGGAAGATGGTCCATTTAAAGAACCTATTCATGTTATACTGTACTATAGGTTATACAGCTTTAAATCAACTAAACTAATACATATTTCAAGTTTTGTAGCATATGTAATTAATTGCTATAGAATACAATAATACACTTTTTTCCAGTTCATACTCTTCCAAGCAATCAATACGGTATTCAATTGTGTCATATGATGCGAGACAAACAAAGAAAACTGCTCTGTCAAACTGCTGGCAAGGCTGTGTCGAAGTTACACTGATGGATTTGTTCTGGACATGTCTATTCAAACATTTATTTTGGGGGAATTTCTTCCCTTGTCATGTATCCATAATAAAGTATAGAAACAGTTGGTGTACACATATAACATGAACACACAGTTTCATGTTAAGGATTCAGGAGGTTTGAATCCTAAATGTAGTTCCATAATTAACTCAAATATGGACTGAAAAGGCGATAAAAAGACAAGAAAGTATGATATTTTCCCATTAGTTTTACTCTGTGGATCATGTTGGATCAGATAGGGACAAGGGGAACCTGATTAGTAATTCTGCTGCCATCCTCTTTCATGAGAAGGTCTGCGATAAGACCCATCCATCAAACTTGACTGCCTCATTCAAAGGGATGGGAGATGTGAGCCTATCTGATTATCAGCACTCTGTCTTTTAGATAAGGATATGTACTATGCCTACATTAGGAGAGAAGCTGGAATTAGACATGGCCTCTTTTCAGGAGATCCTTTTGTTTCCCCAGCATGAGAGAGCCATCTGCTGACTACAAGCTGAATTACAACTTCTCTTGTATGTCACCGTGGAAAGGTTGTGAAACAGTGACTGCAACTATTTTTATTCTAATCATATCACTGCATTCAAAGCTCCATAATACATTGTAGAGTTAAATACATCTGAAGGCAACAATAGTATACTTCGATTTCTTTAATAACATCTATTCAATTTGAAAAGTAAGAGCCTTCATACATTTATTTTGTGTCTGGTGGTTTGATTTGCTGACAAATCTATCTATGTTCTCTTTCGACTCCACTTCAAGCACTACAATGAAAACAATATGTATATAAAAAGCACTTATATACAAACCAAGCACTTACATACTAACTAAGCACTTATACTAACAAATGACAAAAGCCAGTTGAGTAGCACTTGAAATGTGTTGGCTCTATGAAACCTGATGTACTTATATGATTCTGTTTTCTTCAAGTTTGTATCTTCTTGGTCGAATGCACTTATTGTAAGTCGCTTTGGATAAAAGCGTCAGCTAAATGCAATGTAACGAAATGTTGTTTTTTTGGCAGCCAATGTGATCATCAATGGCCAGAATCCCAGATCTGAATGACTAAAATAAATAAAAAAACTTGCCAAGTGCATCGTCTCCATCAAATGTCTGCCAACTCCACAGTTGGACTTATAGGTGGACTCTTTTATTGCTACAACTTTATCTTGGCTTTCAACTCCACCTGGGGTCAGATGCTGTTTTTATTAAACTATTCAAATCCCAGTCAAATAAAATAAAATATGTTACAATAATTGATGGTTTGTGTAAAGTTTCTAATAATTATGGCAATAATTGTATTGTATTGTTAGTTCCTTATTAAGATAAGATAAGATAGTACTTTATTGATCCCACTTTGGGACATTTTTGAATTACACAACATATCTATGTCAGCTTTGATTTCACTCCCAACAACTACTCTCCCACGATGCCATAGTGACATTTCCTACCCGTTTATCCTATATTCAAAAGATTAAGGTTCAATGAAACAACACACACGGTCAAACACAACAGAGTCTTGTCTACTGAGGTGAGGTGAACTGCAAAGGATCTTGGCAAGATTAAATGGAGCGGGGTGGCTTGTGAGGCTAACGCTTGTTTACCATCTGCAAAATAAAAAATGTCATAGGCTACCGTGCAGAGATAACCGTTTTCAACAGGGCAGGAGCAAAGCAGCAGATTACGTAATTTTGGACCAGAAATGTGTTTAGAAGACACACACACACACACACACACACACACACACACACACACACACACACACACACACACACACACACACACACACACACACACACACACACACACACACACACACACACACACACACACACACACACAGTGTCCCCATTGTGCTTCTCGCTGTATTCTACTGTATATCGACGAGACAAATACAAAATGTATCCCATCATTTATCAATTTAGTTCATATCCCAATACAATCACCACGGCCATATGTATCTCCAGCTGCTCTCTCTTGTTTTGACGTTGCAGTTATATGGTCAGCAATTTCCAATTTGCAGCCATATGCTGCCAACCTAATTCTTGAGAGGTCTATGATTCAAATGCGTGGCTGCATCAGCCAAGTTTGCTCGTAGCGGAATTAATTCAAAAGATACTATACTCATCCATCTGCCCTGAAAATGTTGGCAACAACAATGTTTTACCCCATTGGGTGACAGGAGGAAAGTAAGTAAATAAAACATAATGTTTATGCAAGGTTGAGAGTGGGAGATATAGGGGGACAGCAGTCAGAGGATGTTAGACCAATTATTTACAATATGGCTGCAGAAAAATAAAAAGCACATAGTAGCTGTAATACCTGTTGCTTTTTGAGACGGCAACCAGTTCAGGGACTGGTTTATTGTAGCTGACAGCACACTCCATTTGACAATTAATAAACCACATTCCTAACCATAGGCTGTGCAATTACTTTGTTTCCAGATCATTTTGGTGAAAAAGTAAAACAAGGTTTGAGGGTGTTTAAAATAATATTGCGGTATAATGGTGCTTTGATGAGTCACTTCTAAAGTACAGCTGCATTCATTCGAAGAGCCATCGATGATTAGGTGTTCTGCTGTATGTGCTGCAGTACAACACACAAATATATTCTCTAACTCAGGATGTTATTTTCAAAAGATTTCCTGTGTGTGTTGTCTTATTAGTTTAGACTGCCCACTCTCGGTACGAATGTTTAGCCTCAAGTTTTGCTGTGTGGATGGACTAACTGTTGGCATTAATGAGCAGGTGTACATACTGTCCACTGAGTTAATCATTCATGTTGAAGTGATAACTGGCATATGTTTTAAAGGCATTTACTTTAATGTGCTGCTATTACATGTATTCCCCAGATGTGCCTGTGGTGATACAGAGATAAATTAAGGCATAGTGTGACTGGTATTGTTAACATTTTTTGACTGGGCTATAGAAACATCACAGAGACAGAAAGAGAGGCACTGATGGCAATTTGAGATGCGTGTGTGTGTGTGTGTGTGTGTGTGTGTGGGGGGGGGGTGTGTGGTGTGTGTGTGTGTGTGTGTGTGTGTGTGCAACTGTGACAGAGCGAGATTTTATGGAAGACTGTTGAGCAGTGTCTAATGAGTAGAGTGTGTATTCACACCCTGGAAGCCTACAGCTGGTCACATCTGACAGGGAGCCAGTGCCCCCAGAAACCACACAAACACGCACACACACACACACACACACACACACACACACACACACACACACACACACACACACACCACACACACACACACACACACACACACACACACACACACACACACACACACACACACACACACACACACACACACACACACACACACACACACACACACACACACACACACACACACACACACACACTGTCTTTCCTGTCTCTCGCCCTGCAGTTGGCCACCATGGAAGTATGGAAGTCCAAGCACTCAAAGTAAGTAGCTTCAATTTCCAGGGACTTGGCATGAGAACCTAAGTGCTGAGGGTTCAATTCCAAAAGCAAGGCACCAGCAAACTGCACCCTCAACTGCTACATAGTGCCCAAATTGTTGGCAGAAATGTGGCATCTCCACTCTGAAACCACTAATCGCTACTCAAATATATGTACAGGAGCTATTTGTATATAATAATACATGTTATTTATTTAGCCCTTTTCCTGGTGCTCAAAGCGCTTTACAAGCAAGTAATGAAGGAAAATAACAACACAAGTAAAAAGTGCTAGGTGGAATAGGGGCAAGGGGTTAGTGGATTAGGAGTTGAAGGCAAGAGTAAAAGGGTGAGTTTTGAGGGATTTTGTTTGTATATTGGCCCTACATGTATTACTTGATGTAAACAATACAAAACGTAAACATTTAAAATCTCCTTTGCAATTACAGTAATAAAGTATGCCTAAAAGACAGCATAACATTGTAAAATCCCTTTAACCTTTTAAGGCCTTTTTGTTTCAACATCTTATGGAGCGTTTTGTGTTGCTTGACACAGCATTTCTATAGTAAAGACAATTCTGATAAAAAATGACCACTACAAAAAAGGACTAGTCATTTTTTGATATATAAATAGAAAGATGAACCACTGCAGAGACTAAATTGTAAAGAATGATTTTCTTTTTAATGGATGAGGGCCCGGACTGATTTGCGACTCATTTTAGCTGGGTCTGCTCACAGTGCTTGACTGGTACAAGATCCCTTCCGGAGTAAGTAATTGAATGCAGCATCGCTTGAGAGGGCCCCTAAGCTGCAATGCTTTTTCTATCTGCCAGGAAGAGCAGAACATAAGTCGAACCTGGCAGCAGACTGTAGGTACATGTTTTCAGATATTACAGGACCACGTTGACATGTCTAAAGGTGTATGGAGGATTCTGGATGCCCTGACTTGCAAAAGAAGACAGTTGGTCTTTTAATAATGTACTACAGATTCAGATCTGTTTTGAGTAAAAAGTTGATATTCACAATATTAAATATGTCACTAATTCATACAAAAATGCATTGTAACTGCTGCAAATAAAGTAACATAAAAGAACGGAAATATTATAACCATCTAGAAATCTTGACCTTAAATGACAGCATCTTGAGTGTTCGAAGGTCACATAAACCCTCTCCCTTTAAATGTTTTAATCCAGCATCAATGAAAGGGATACTGAAGTAGACATTCCTTTTACATTTGTATAAACAACTACTCATGACCCACTCAAGAGTGTTAGCTTCACCTTGCCCTCATTGGAAATGGTTTTATAACCACAGACATGGCAAAAGTATTTGGAATAAAAACACGACCTCTCATGGCTTTTTCACTGAACTGTCTACAAACCAGTCCGAAACAAATGAGCATAATTTCGGAGTCATCGGCAGCAGCTTTGTATAGTTTAAAAAACAAAAGGTAGGGCAACCATGATTATAGTACTGATGTCTAATGACAGTGCTTTGCTAATACTGTTGTGTTGCATCCACTCAACACCAAGCTGCAATTAGACTGTCAAGTGGGTTGATGCAAGCTGATTTGATTTATGTTTGCACACACACACACACACACACACACACACCACACACACACACACACACAACACACCCACACACACCACACACAACACACACACACACACACACACACACACACACCACACACACACACACACCACACAACACACACACACACACACACACACACACACACACACACACACACACACCATGTATACATCACTTCAGGGGACATTACATTGACTTACATGCATTTCCTGGAGACGTATCCTAACCTTAACCATAACCAACACATGCCTAACCCTAACCCTTACCCTTACCCTAACCCTAAACCTAACCAAGTCTTCACCCTACAATTAATGATTCCCCTCATGGGGACCTCCAATTTGTCCCCATAAGGGAAGCCAGTCCCCACACGTGACTATGTAAACAGATTTAGGTCCCGACAAGTATAGTAATGCTAGACCACACACACACACACACAACCACACACACAACACACACACACACACACACACACCACACACACACACACACACACACACACACACACACACACCCACACACACACACACACACACACCACACCACACACACACACACACACACACACACACACACACACACACACACACACACACACACACAGCAGGAAGAGGCACAGAAATGCTCACGTACACTTCAGACTATGGATCTGTCTGTTGGTATATGAATGTACAGTTGGCTACACACACTTTTCATCAAGTTTACATTTGGAGAGCTTAAAGTCACTCACACACTGTCCTTTACACAAACATCAAAAGTGACACATGTATCAAAACACACTGACTGCTTCTTTATGTGAAGTAGAATATCTGACGAATGGCCTTGCAGAGTTGAATAACCTGCCAGAGAAACACAACATATTTTCTTTGACTTTGAAGATCCTGTGCCTGCTGAAATGTTTGCTGTTTACTTGTTAATGAAGGCTGCAAGGTCAGTAGTGTTTTTTCTTTATTTATGTAAAGTAGTCAAACTTTTGATGGTGAACTGAAGCCTTAGAGACTGTCTGGTACAGTAGTTCAACTTTCAAAGGTCTTTTTGTTTTCCTGCTGGGACACATTTGAAATGGCTGAATTCATACATTATTTGTATGTCATTTGCATATATTAAAGGTTTTTAAATATAATTGCATCTTTTAAATCCACACACACAATCTGAACTCAAAGAACCAGCGAAAACCAAAAGCATCTGACCATCGGACAAACAGCGATCTGACCACTGACATGCATACATGTCTGTATCTTATTATCTGTGTATATTATTTTTGATAAAGAATTAATTAACGAGTCATTGTCAAAACATTGTATTGTATACTGTACATGTAACATGTATAGTTACTTTGCTCACTTTCATACACAAAGCTCTTTTACAACGTTCACATTGCTGTCTCTGTAAAACTATTTGTGATTACACAAAGCTGAATTAAACACAAGTGTGTCATTTCCATGATGATCCATGTTTATAAAACACAGTAAGAAAATATGTGCTGTAGGAAGAATGTATTTCATTTACATTTGTATACATTAATGTTATTGGGTAATGCATTGTGGCTTTTTTCAAAGTTAAGAACAACTAACTGTTAACTGTACAACATACCGTATGAAATAATGCTTATTCTTTCACTATGACGTGAAAGCATAATGACCACTAGATGTCAGTGTATCCTAATTTTTTATATGTTTGCCTCATGTTGCCTTGTTACTGTAACTTACTATACCTGTTGTGATGTATATAGTGTACACGTGTACTCAATGTGTGTTCCGGGAATATATTTTTAGATTTTTAAATATGTTACATTTTATCTTGATGAATAGGATCCACACAAACCTTCTTTTATGAAAGTGTGTTTGTGTTTGAATATTTGAGTCAAAGAGAAATTAGAAAAAAAAAGTTTACTTTACTTAAAAAGTAAAAGTCATAGATGGAAAGACAGAGATAAATAGATAGCGACTCCCTCCATTAGTCATGGAAGCATGCTTATTATCAAACCTTGGGACCATTAGCATATTCTACCAGCAACAGCCGAGTGTTTTCATGCCCAATCTGGAACTCTACCTCTCAGAGACTTGACATATTGCGTATAGGAGTGGGTGTCCTAATAACATTCAGATCATTTGAGCGCATGTGTGTAGGTGTGTGTGGGTCTGTTTGTGTTCACTCATTGGTGACACAAACTGATTTAACAGAAGACTGATGAGCAGCAAGTAATGTGTGGAGTATTTGCATACTCACACACTCATCTGAGCGTTGAATGAACAAATCCCATTGGGCTAGGCCACACACACACACACACACACACACACACACACACACACACACACACACACACACACACACCACACACACACACACACACACAAACACACACACACACACACACACACACACACACACACACACACACACACACACACACACACACACACACACACACACACACACACACACACACACACACACACACACACAACCATGTATACATCACTTCAGGGGACATTACATTGACTTACATGCATTTCCTGGAGACGTATCCTAACCTTAACCATAACCAACACATGCCTAACCCTAACCCTTACCCTTACCCTAATCCTAAACCTAACCAAGTCTTCACCCTACAATTAATGATTCCCCTCATGGGGACCTCCAATTTGTCCCCATAAGGGAAGCCAGTCCCCACACGTGACTATGTAAACAGATTTAGGTCCCGACAAGTATAGTAATGCTAGACCACACACAACACACACACACACACACCACACACAACCACACACACACACACACACACACACCACACACACACACACACACACACACACACCACACACACACACACACACACCACACACACACACACACACACACACACACACACACACACACACACACACACACAGTCTATGGTGATGGATATATCAGAGCAGTGTATGTGTCGTTCTAATTACATGCTGCATCCATCCTGCTCTCTTCTCATTAAATAATGTCGTTTAATCTATGGCCCAGAGCCTCGTCTCCAATACTGCTGTGATAAGGGCAAATTAAACAATGTTCACGTCTCAGGTCCGCTGATAACAAAGGTGAATTTGATCGAAGCGATGTGCAGGCTTATGTGTGCTTGCCATCGCACTATGCATGCACACGAATGCCGGAGAAGTGTCTTTACAACCAATGACGCTGAGAGTCGATCAATTTTAACCTTGAGCTCAAGGTTGTTTCGTGAGGGGAAATCAACCTTCACATTAGTCACCAACTCAATATCAGATGGGCATCAAAGAAAGCCTACAAATCAGAGGGGTTGTCATACATTTTCATAGTTAAAGGGTGCCTATGAACAACATTTCAATCTCTTATTGGAGCTGATGGAAGACCTGATAAAGATCAAGTTGCTCCTTAAAAAAGTAGTCCGTCACCCTTGTATACATTTGGCATCTTTTCTCCAGCATCTTGAGGATACTCCATCCTCTCCTTTTTGGAAATGTTTTGGCATTGTTGATGTCTTTATGTCTTTATTGGGATCCCCATTAGCACTAGCATGAGCATTGGCTATTCTTCCTGGGGTCCTCACACACTCAAAACATACATAAACATACATTCAACAAAATTAAAACAAAACAAAACAGCTCATAATTTCATGCAATTTACAGTGAAATTAAGTGAAAACTAAAATGGTCATCCAATTATCGCCATCCTAAGGCCAAACAAAAGTAAATACAAATAAGTGCACATAATAATATATGCACACATAGCCACAGGCACAGTTCAAATTTACTTTGTAATACTTAAATAATTTTTTAGCAACCTTTTGAAATGTACTTGAAAATGTTCCTGAATGATGTGAACCGGTAAAGAGTTCCAGCTGATCATGTCTCTGTACATGACTGTTTTCTGTCCCATATTTGATTTAGATTTGGGTAATACAAACCTTCCTTCTATTGTATGTCGTGTTTGATAGTTATGTTGTGCATATAAACCTTTGTGATAATATATATGGTGAGTGAGTCACTGTAATATTTCTGACAAAATGTAATAAAATATAAGTTGACCTCTGTCTGACAGTTAACCATTTCAGTGTCTCCAGCATTTCAGTGACTCTGGTTCTGTCGGAGCACTGCAGTGCACAACGTGCTGCCTTATTTTGTGCTACTTGTAGTTTGTTTAAATCTTTTTCAGCAGCACTAGACCATATAACCAAACAATAATCAAGCTGCGACAGAACCAAAGCATCTAAAACTTGTCTACTGACATCCATAGCCAAATATTTTACAATTATTATTACAAGTGACACACCCCTTTCCATTTTACATACAACATTATCAATTTGTTTAGACCAAGATAATTTATGATCCAGGGTTATACCTAGCAATTTTGTCTCCTTGACCTGTTCAATTTCAATATGGTTTAAATGTAGTTGCAATTTTGGTTCACCTTTTAACTGATGATTTGATCCTATTAATAACGATTTTGTTTTTCCCGCATTAAGTACCAACTTATTATTTATGACCCACTCTGATATCAGTAGTAGATCTTTATTCATAACATTTGTCAACTCTCTTGTAGTTGATGCATAATATATTGTTGAGTCATCTGCATACATTACAATTTTAGCTTTTTCTAACACTAATGGTATGTCATTTGTAAAAATAGAAAATAAAAGTGGTCCCAAACAACTACCCTGAGGTACTCCACAAGTGACTGTTTTCATCTTTGAGAGACTTCCATTAAAAAAAACTGTTTGACTTTGATTTGTCAGGTAACTTTCTAACCACTTCAGCGTTTCAAAATGAAAACCATATTGTTCCAGCTTGTGTAACAACAAAGAATGGTCAATGACATCAAAAGCAGAACTAAAATTGAGTAGTACTGCACCCACTAACTTACTATTATCTAGTTCGCCCTTCCAGTCATCTGTCATTTGTGTTAAAGCGGTGCATGTGGAATGGCCAGGTATGTAAGCATGTTGATACACAGTATTACATGTGTTACCTTCAAAGTATTTTTGTATTTGATTACAATTATTCTCTCCATTATCTTTGCTAATGCTGGTAATAAACTTATTGGACGGCTATTTGTACCAGAAAATGGTCCAGCTGGATTTTTTGCAAGTGGAATAATTTTTGCTATTTTCCATGCCTGTGGGCAAATACATTTATCAATACTCAAATTTATAATATGACAGATAGGCTCTGCAACAAAATTAGCAACATATCTAAGAAATGTACCAACTAAATTATCCACTCCTGGTGGTTTAGCATTACATTTACCTAGTAGACATTCAACATCTGTAATTATCACTTTTTCTATTTTAAATGTACACTTCTTATTTTTCATAATTAAATCCTTTATTAGAAATGTGGAGTTACTATTTATAGTTTGATTCACATTTCTCCTCAAATGTTTTACTTTATCAAGAAAATAATCATTCAGATGATGGATGGACTTTTATTAATCCCTCGTGGGGAAATTGTTTCTCTGCATTTGACCCATCCTAGTGTTAGGAGCAGTGTGCTGCCATTTTGAATGGCGCCCGGGGAGCAGTGTGGGGAACGGTGCCTTGCTCAGGGACACCTCGGTAGCACTTGGTCTTGCCGGGACTTGAACTGGTGACCTTCCAGTTGCCAAGCCAAGTCCCTATCGACTTCGCCACCACCGCCCCCCGATGATTAGCAATTTGTACTGGTTTTGTCAAAAATTTCCCATCCACCTCAAGATATGTTGAGGTGGATTTCGGCTTACGGCCCATCATGCCATTCACTAAACTCCACAGTTTTTTCTTGTCATCCTTTATCTCTTTAATTTTATTTCCATAATACAACTGTTTTTTATTTTTATTTAATGCTGTAACATAATTCCTTAACCTTCTATAAATGTGCCCATCTGACACATAACTTGATGAGAGAGCTACATTTTTTGCATCATCTCTTTGTTTCATTAGATCCCTTAATTCCTCATCTAACCAGGGTGCTCTAAAGTTCCTTACAGTCTGTTTTCTAAGTGGAGCATGTTTATCAATCACCTGCATGAATAACAAATTAAAGACATCAAGAGCATCATCTGGATCGACTTTCTCAAAAACATGTTTCCAACATATCTTTTGAACATCCTGTATAAATGACTCTTCACTAAAATATGATAAATGGCAGGTTGATAAATATACTGCTGCAAGGCGCCAAGGACGCGTATTCAAATAAACAATATAATGTAGAAAACGCAGTGATAATGTAACAAGGCAATGTCAAAACATTTGGCAGGTATTTTGTCAAAACCGAAGACTTTATCCTCAGGCAGGCATGTGTGTGTACAATTTCAAAACAGTCCATCCAATAATGTCTGGATGCTTCACTCAAAACCACAAATGTAAACTACTAGAGGTAAAGTCAGGGGATCACAAACACTTTCATGATTCTCTATGGACTCTATACACTAACAGCTGTACATATCCATGGCAATGTAATACATGTTTGTGGAGATATTTAAGTATGGACCCGTCAAACATGCTGCCACCAACAACCCTAAAGCCATGCTTTGAAAAAAACTAAACAATTGAAATGAAAAAAACAGTGACACATGTAAAAACAACTAAACATGAATATATTCAAGGATGAAGCTGAAAGGTTGCGTATGTGCTTTATTTTGCCAGACCTATGCAGTGGTAATATGCTATATTGACAGGGATCTTTAAATGTATGGGAGACAACTTCATTTGCACCCATCTACATAGAGGGAGCGTTATATGCATGAGCAGGTGGGCAGGTTTGCAGGTGTGTAAATTGCTGTGACTAAATGTCTGCCAAATGACAACCAAGAACATTTGTCAGACAGAAAAATGTGCATAGATGAATAGATAACTAGGTGCCGTGGATATATCTGCATCGTTCTGTTCTGTTTATGTTCAGCTGTAAACATACAAAAGCTTACACTGCCATCCACAACATATGGCCCAACATAAACAATGGCAACAACAATCAGTTATGCATTAATTCAAACACAGTCCGAACAGATAAATGGCGTATGGTTGCACACTGAGGGAAATAGGCCAGCGGTGTTAATGAATAAGATGTGAATGATGCGGGCTGTAAACACAGTGTGATCATCAAGCTGTACCTCCCACACACACACACTGCGCTGCACAACCTTTCTTCAAGAGGAGAGGAGACACATTCAAGGTTTTTATGGAAAGAAACATTAATGCACACACATATAATTCATTGCACATACCATGTACAGAGGCCACGTGCACAGATCCGACACAAGCTCACTTTGATTCCCCTTGCGTCTTTCACACACAGGAAGACACACATATTACACCTTAGGAATGATTTTCCCAATGCTCAGGAGCCTCTGTCATGGCTTGGAGAATCCACAATGTTTCAATATGAGGTTTTTTACCACCGTGTTGCATCAGTACCTTGCTGACATGTGAGCAGGCAATGTCTGCTGTTATAGCGTAACACAGCTTGAGTTTATACAACACAAACTGCAATGACAGGTACTGACAAAGTGAATAAACGTATTGGGTTCATGAGATACTATAGGTGGAACACTGAAGGAGGGGGAGAGAATGGGGACAGTATAAGCACTGTCTAAGTGATAATGCAATAGGAGTGCAGTCATACCATTTAGAGGGAGTAGAAACTAAATCACAGTTAGGGTAGAGTTTTTGTCTGGCACTTATAATGCCATGGTGTGTACGTGTGTGCAAAACTGATGTTACCCTTTGATATGGTTGTTTCAATAGCAACGTAGTACAATATCCTCAACATTAAAATCAATCCAGGGCAGTGGAAACACACGGATCTGTCCAAATCTATTTTCAGTACACTGATATTTAATCATACGATAGTCATGTCATTGCCATTGTGAAGTATCTGCTGTAGATGGAAGAGTAGGCGGATGATATGCTGGCTTGTAACCTTCCTGTGAGTAAGCAAACTGACACTCTGACTTTCACTGTCTTGCCTCCCTCGTTTACATCCTCAGACTAATTATTCACTGCTCATAAAATCTGAAAATGACCCAAGCAAAGGTCATAACGTGACTAAGGTGACTGTGTGAGGAACACACTGGCCATATGGCTGTCACTGGAAAAGCTGCACTAACATTGGCAAGAATACAAACTAGACACAGCTGGTCATTTTCTACAAAAAGCCTGACTCAAGCTAGCATATGCTGCAGAAGTGCATGAACGACGCAGAAAGGGCATTTTTGGGATACACTGGACCACTAATCCATGTAGTCTATTGTCAGTACTTTGCAGAGTTGCACAATAAAGTTAGAAGAGGAAAGAACAGAAGTAGAATTTGGAAACAATCACACATTCGAGAATTGTTTGTGATGAAAGATATCCAACATTGGTGGATGGTGAACAGGTTGTCTCATTCATACTAGATGTTACACATATTTGGCTACGGACCGTACTGACGTGTCCCGATCAAATGTCAAGGCTCTGCTGGAGTGTCACTTATACTTATAGTTATACTTATCACGATCACACATAAGAAAGCGTGCAAATAGTTTATTCAACAAAAACAATTGCTCCAACAAATGTACGTCATTCATCTAATCACTGGGGCTACTTTTCCTGTGATGTACAAGGAAAGCAGAGGCACCATGAGATAAAGAGGACACATAAAGAGAAATAACCATCTTCATAGCTTTTATATTTCATTCAGCTAGTAATCTGAAAAATTACAAAAAAGACTTATAAAGACTTGATACAACTTGCTTTAACCCACGTTCGCAAAGCACTTTCTGAAAGAGGATCATATACATTTTATCTCTGAAATATAAGCTGCCCTCCTGCTTGCATTCACCCACACGGTGCACTACTTTCTTAGAGAGTCTGAATCACAGTGAGCGCAGTGGGAGGCTAACCTTCCTTTGTTCAATAAAAATGATCAAAAAAGCATTGATTTGAAAGAAAGCAAAGCTGTAAAACAATAGTAGTGTCGAGCCCTTGATGCAGGTCCATCTTAACTTAATGTTTAACATGTAAACATCACACCTTATCAAACATGTATTTGTTGCTGATAATACTGTTGAAAGACTCAATTGTTGTCATGGATCTCGTCCAGGAAAGAGAAACACTAGTAGACTGAAAATAAATAACAACAGTCAAACTTCACATGTTAAAAGTGGGAACAGAAGCATGTGATTTGAAAGACAGATTGGCCAGAGAGTGAATGCCAGAAAAAAACTTTAGCAGTCTGGCAGAGAGTTCAGCATTAGAAGATAAATAATCACTGGACCGTGGAAAGTTTTGAGGCTTCATCAGCCCCCTGAGTGCTTATATTCAAATTAGTTTGACCTTTACCCTCCTCTGTCAGCATCTATTGCTATCCTCTCACTGTTAAATAATTAGGAAATATTTACATACATATTAAAACCGCTCTTATAGCAATGGCATCTCAAATTGCCCCTACAGCCAGCATTCACTGGGGAAGTACTTTGAGGCTGATCGTTTGAACAGTTACACTGCATTATAAGCTTTACTCTCTCTCTCTGTTGTGTAATGGTTGGCAAGGAGTGTATGCTTAACTGCTTTCATTTGTTATATGGGAAGTTGATGACTGCTGGGATGCTAATCATCCAATATGAAGGAGGTCAGCCAACACAATAAACTGAAGATGGCTAAAAGCAGCTTGCATCAGAAAGCAGGCGTAAAGACTGGTTCTACAAGTAGTCATTGTACAGTAATTATTTAAAACAACTAGTAAAATAAACAAATATATATTGGCAATATTAAAAAGGCAGCAGACTCATAGGGGCCCTATTCAAAGCAGAAAAGGGCCAATGTGTTGTTACCAAGAAACCATTATCCTAATGTTAAAAAGTGCTGATCTAATCTTAACCTCTATGTGACAATGAGTGTGGAGGATAAGTGAATGAGAAAGGAACATGCTTTTATTGTATAAGTATGTAGTTATTCTTCTCACTTTGCTGGAACTTTTTATTTTTTATTTCTATTTTTAACATAGGTTTTAGAAAGCTGTAAGCAAACACACTTACATAAATGTGGCTGTCAAGCTTAACACTTACTGTAATACCTGAGGTTATATTTGAATGAGCACCTGTGGTGGAAGGCTAACATCTAAATCCCCTCTTTTTACTAATCAAGCTAATCAAAGTAGACCTCTCACAAAGCAGTCATGAGTAAATGCAGGTGTAACTAATAATATTACATTAGATGTAAATTGAGATAGGATCCAAGCAACAGAAGATCAATGGGAAACCTTTGAGAATAAGTGCCACAATGTTGCAGGTGCATGAAGTAACACATTAGTGCAAAGCAAATGGGCTTAAATGTTTGTCTTTTTACAAGGTGGCTCTACCACCTGGGGACCAAACAGGAGGAGACTTTGGAATGAGGTTTCCTGATGGTAGTGCTTGTCGCCATTCATTTGCCGTGCCTAATGAACCAGAATGCTCACAGACACAAATGAGGGAGTTGAAGGTGGTTCGTTGCTGTGCTAGTTGCCACTGGAAAAGTGTCGACCATTTAATGTGAGAAGCAATACTTTATTCTCCCGTGCCGAGTAATGAAAGGTGGAGTGATTGTCAACTGTGATGTAACTTTTTGATGTTGTTGTGTCCATATAATGAAGCAGTGTATGCTTGTGTCTTGATACTTTTTACCTACTCAGTCCATGTATGAAACACACAGTTACAGAGGATACAGATTGGACTGCATGATACTGTAGGACAGACGATGATGCTTTTCAATCCAATGTAGCTGAAAGTGAAACACTATTCGTCACACAAACACTAACCATATGGCTGTCACGGCATGTGGTAGAAAAACACTGGCAGCCATTCAAACTGGAAACGGGTGCAGCTCAACTCACAGTCAGATGAATGTGGTCAAATTAGATAAATTCAGCTATGACAATTCTCCAATGGCGTACACTTTACTGACATCACTATAAACAAGGATAATATGGCTAGGCTTATAATGGCAAAGTCAAATTAAAAAGAAAAACAAGGTCACATTGATGAGGCATGATGTTGGTGCACATCCACACAGCAGTCAGTCTATCAGTATGCAGTTTCTGTCGGCCTTTGAATAACAACTACCACCACCACCGACACACATGGTAAAAGAACAATAACACACTGGCATTTGCTTTTTAAACATGTTTTCTAGCCTTGCGGGGTAACATTGATTTTATTAAGGCATGCAAAACTCAACAGAGAACACAAATCAAATATGAATGCTGTAAAATATTCTCATAAACTTAAAAAAAATAAAGATTTATGAAAATGTAAAGCTTAATTCAGAGTGTAAGACAACTTAACATAAAAAGCAGCATATACCTGCACCATTCCTGTGGATCAAATTCAGATGTGAGCCTGCAATACTTACCTACTTTGTGAAAACAGTGGGGAATTAGCAAAGTCATGTATTGACACTTTCATAAGAACATCTCAGCCGATATCATGATGAGGATGTCGAAGGGAAAGAGGATTAAACCATAAAGTACAAATAATAATCAGGCGGAGTATTTAGAGTAGGAAATAGTGGTGAAAGCAGAGCGAGACATTGGAAGGGCAAGGCAATAGTTTCTCATCAGCTAAAACACCAGTCTGTGGAACCAACAGATGGTATCTGGTAGTGTAGTTTTAACACATGACAAAGTATCCACAAATGTGTTTCTGCTGCTAAGAAAGAGGTACTTTTGAAGCACCACAGGAGGGCATTGATAGATGTACCAACATGTGGTCAAGTCACAACCCAATTTCTTCTCATTATCTAGGATATACATAGTAAAGTTAATAGGTGTTTATCCCTTTTAGCAACAGTGTTTTGTCTAGCAAATAACCAATTTCCATGTGTGGTTATATGAGTGAAACACTCTGCGGGGGTATCACAAGAATATTTCCTTTTTAATTTGTGAACAGTTTGACAAATGATTACAAAAAGCTAAATGATGGCTGCATGCTTTGGCACTAAAGGCACTAATGGAAGGTCTTTGCAGGTAGTAATTACTTGACTTACATTTAAAACCACTAGTTTGGTCCCTAAAACTCACCACAATTAAATGTAATTGCAGTGTAGAGTCACAGTATGTCAGGGTTTTGGCAAGGCATTTCATCTTAAATCATATTGTGTAACATTTGTATTAAATAGAGAGAATGCATGTTTCAGTAAAACTAGATATATTTGGGTTCTAGTGATGTAACATGAATCTATTTGATTGCTATGCACATAATGTATGTCCTTTAATTATGTTTAATCCAAGTTGATCAAATAGTAGATATTGACATAACACTGGTCTGTGTATTTGTTCATGTACATATTTACCACCAACCCTATCAGTACAGTATAACAAATATCACTAATGTTACCTGCATTTCAAGATCCACAGACAAGGCCCAGCGTGAAGCAGATCAGAAGACAGCATCCAGGAAAGCAAACAGAAGAGAGGAAAAAGACTTAAAAGTATTTAAACCTCAAGCAAGAACAAGTCAAAATCATACCAGATGGAAAAAACACCCTCAAATGACATGACGTAAATGTCATAAATCAGATAATAGTAGATGGTGATGATGGGTACAGAGTAACTGGTTCTGTTGCAGATCTCTTTGTCTCTTCCATTTATAGTAATTAACTGATTCCTCCTGCCCACCATGCAAGGGGGAGATAGTGTGTGTGCCAGCTCTGGCATGTCAGCAGTGTGGGGGAGGCTATTCAGTCGGGTCTGACATGAGGAGAAGAGATCTTGCGCATATTAACCTCGTCATGCTTCCAGACCAGGGAAATAGGACTTATTGTTTTGCTCATTTATCGAAAACAAGGTCAGCAAGATGAACTGAATCATGGCCAACTATGTCAATGAGTTTTTACAGTCAACACTTGTTTGTTTGGCAGTGTGTACGAGTGTGGAGGAGGAGTAATGGAAGTCAAACTCCACGCTCAAATGTCTCCATCTATTGTGAATGTTTGGAAAGAAATGCAAAATGCACAAATCTCCCGGCACTTCTGTCAGAGTGAAGGTGAAAATCAACTCTAGAGGCTGAATGACTTTGTGTTGAAGTGGAAAGAGAGAATGTGGGAGGAGGACAAAGAGAGCACTGCTACTAAACCGACTGATGCCTTTGCGTTCGTGAAATGTCAAACTGTTTTGAAACTTGTCAGGAATATGGATGGCGCAGAGGAGAAGACAGAGCACAACTATACACACCCACTGGCAGTTCAGCATGCAGAGCAAACATCTCTCCTTTGAGACCTGTCAAGAGCAGAGCAACAACTCTTGCCTGAAAGTGTTGGATCGCTCCTCTTTAGTTCATGCAGGTGGTAGACTGCGTGAAGTGTGTGTTGCATGAGTGTGTATATGATTACTCCTTTGTGTTGTAAACATGGGACTATTTATTAATGTAGGGGGTATATCTCCACTGCGTATTTGAGCTTTTACACTTTTCTCAGCGGCTAAGATTGATAATAGGCATCATTGAATGAGAAATAAAGAGTTTGTTTTTCATTATTATACCAGAAAAAGACTAAAAACAGAGGCAGATAATGCTTTAACGAATGTAAGTCCAAGTCCCAGCATGCAAACAAACGCAGTGAGACATTATTTTTGTCTTCTGAAGTCAGGTCAGAAGTCATACACAAACAAACATAGACATTGTCCTGATGCGAACAACAAAACAACACAATGTGATTAACAGTCAGTGCGCTCCACTGTCTGGTGGGACGGCACAGCATGGCGTCTCTAAGCTGTTTTTATCTCACTGAGCTTTGTTTCCCTGCTTATTCCCAGTTCAAGTCCCTTGTTCTCTGCCACGTCCTCTATCCATCCTTACTCCCTTCCCTGTTGGTTTGTATCTCACATTCTTTATTATGTTTATAGTGGGTGTCCAGCATTTTATTACAATGTGGTTTGTTGTTTTATTTTCCTTGAACTGCATATCTCAAACACTGCCCCATACATCCCTTCTTAAATGCAGTGGGTGGCTCATTCTTGATGATTCACGACACAGGCACTTAAGGTCGGGGCTGAATCCAATTCACACTCGGTCGATAGCGGATAAAAGCTAACTGACAGAGACTTCCCTCTTCTCCTCCCTCCCTTTTTCTTCTTTGTTCCTTTTCTTTTCATCCAGCTGTACGTGTAGTCAGTAGAGGGATGTCAATAGTCAACAGAACCAGTTGAGTTGAAATGCTTTGAAGCATCTTGTAATAAAAGACACATAGCACAATACCAAGTGAATTTGAGCGTAGAGTACCCGCCACCTTTGCCCTCCTTCTTACTGACAACTGGAAACTAGGTTGAAGCTTGAACAAATGTATACAATGAAAAGATGGAGAGGGGAATAAAGGAGAAGGTGGGAGAAGAAAGAAAGGAAGATTAGGGAAGGGGGGGAAAGAGGATGACCTCAAGATAATTTGCGAGGCAATGTGAAGAAATACCCCCAAACAAAATAATGTTTTCATTTAATCAACTAAGTAAACACACAAAGAAGGTGCTAACAAATCTTGGTTTTGATCAGGATGTTGGAAACAAAATCAAAGTCTGAGCGTTCTTTTTTTATGGATCACAGTTCTATAAATTGGGTCAATACGACTACACCTGTGTTGGTTTCGGTTCAAGATCTCTTAATTAGTCAAAGCAGACAGCAGGAAAGGGACACAGACATGACTGAAGGAGGTGTGAAGCCTTGTCCTAGATTACAAGACAGGAGATTTGAGGTCAGTGTTTCTGTGGTTCTGCCTGTGGAGTCTGGTGGAGAAGAGACGGAGAGCTGAGGCTCTGACGACTGACAGGACACAGGAGAGCAGCTCCATCCCTCTGGCTCTGACACAGCTGTCCCTCTTTGGATCAGATATAGAAGGACGTGGACATACGTATAGGGTAAAATGACCAAGGACTGGACACTGAGGGGACACACATCGCCCCTGATCAAGAGAACATATAATAATAATAATTCCTTATATTTATTATAGCGCTTTTCCAGATGCTCAAAGCGCTTCACAAATACACATTACACATACATACAATGGTGATGTACTGACAATACCCACAGGAGCAAGTGCAGGTGAAGTGTCTTGCCCAAGGACACAACGGCTTTACAGACGCAGCAGCGGCGGGTTTCACCCCTTGATCTGATGATCATTGCACAGCGCACTGCGCCACACCGTCCATCTTCACGCCTCGAAGTTATCGAGGCGCTTTTACAAGTACACATTGATATTATACATGTACTGTGGACAATACCCACAGGAGCAAATCCGGGTGAAGTGTCTTGCCCAAGGACACAACGGCCTGACGCAGTGGCGGCAGGAGCGGGTTTCGAACTGGAGTTCCCCAGCACCCCCCTTGATCTGATGATCAGATGCACAGACCACTGCGCCACCGGTCCCAAAATATATTCCCGATATACTGACTTTGCATTGTCACACATATCACACCATGTAGGGATGTGGACTTGATTTAACAAGAAGGACTGCAGGGTCTCCATTAAATTAAATTGAATAATACTGTTCTTCAAAGACACCTTTTAGTACAGACTTCAAATACAAACTCTGGCTCCCTTGGTTCCCTTGATAGAAGTAAAAATCCAATCTAATTTCTATTATCGGTGATTTAATGTTCATTTGATCCATTATGAATGGTCATCAGCTCACCAGCTGCTGAGCTACAGTGGTAATCAGCTCTGTGGATGTTGTGTGGTCTAATGGGATCAGACAGGTGTGAGACATGCAGGCTCAAAGCAGCTTCAATCAAGGAATCTGGAGAGAAGTCAACAACTCTATGATGGAGGGACAAAGTGAAATATTCTTTAACAACAGTAGAATACACTGAAACGATTGCAATATATAATGTTCCAATAGGTACTGTAGAAAGAGCTACACTGAATACTGAAATGAAATTGCAATCAGAGTATTTTAGATTGCATATTTGTGAAAGTGTTTCAGTAGAACCCTAATTTGTAAGTTGTCAGTGAAAATCGTTTATATCATTTTGTACCTGAGATTTGAAAGCTTCTCAGAAGGAGTTACATTTTTTATTTTCTAGAAATGTTCCTTCTTCATTTGAGCAGAGCTCAGCCGCTTAGCTTTGAAGTCTAATATACTGCAAATCTTATTTCAACTGTCATGATAAATAACAGCCAACTTAGGAGGATATGGTGCTCGAGCTTTAAAAAAACATGGCAACAGACAGTATGCAAATGCCATTTATTTATTTAAAATGTAATATAATGCTTTATATACCATGTGTCCATTATTAACATCACCCTAACTACAGTATTTATGTACATAACAGTTTTGTTGTATTCAAATAAGAGTAGAGATCCAACTTTGAAGAGAGAAATGCGAGAGCAAATGACAATTGACAGATATTGACAATAACAATCTGAATTCACCAGATTATTGTAAAATCAGCTTAATTTAAAAACGATGAAAGTAAAATGCCTGGGTTATTTTGACAATACAAAGTGTACTACTTAGAGAATATGATCCATGTAATTAAAAGAGAATAGAGTGTCTACTTTTATTTTTTCTAATTTGCAACACCAAACATTAACTCATAACTAAACAATACAATAGTTTCTTTGTTTAGGTCAAAGAAAACTGTAATTCACTGACATCAAAGTACAAAATCACTTCCCATCCTTTGTTAATGTGTATGCAGTACTGCTTCATTCAAGCACAAATAACTTAACCTACCAACTTTGAGAGACCAATACTAATATATCACTCAGTTACCTCAGTGTTGATTTTCAGAATCAAACTAATAATTTATCTTATAATTATTGATTCATCTGACTGAATCTGAATTTCTCAATAACATTCCATGTTCATACATTTTAAGTTGGTTGACAGATTATTGTATATGTCAAATATATGATCCAACTGTTCTAATATTGAGAACAGGCACATACGGTCAGCAACATGTTAGGCCATTCAATCAAAGTAGTCACAACTAATGAGCCACGCAGTCAGTGGCTGTGCTTCAGTGTCTGCTTACATATGAATTATAGAGGTTAAGTTGATAGGTGAAAAACTGGACGATTAAAATGTGATTTATACAAGACCCGACCACACACTCACAAAAAAGAAGAAAGATTTGTGTTGTTGATAGTGAAGCTGTCCGGGTTTGAACTTGTGTTTGTCCATTCTGTGGTGGGTAAATATCAGCCGATTGACAGTGATCATATATGAGTATTAAAGACCAGAGCAGCTGTTTGGAACTTCTGACAGTGGTATTAATACCAACTTTTCATTAATAAAGACTGACATGCAAATTGTTATTAGAAGTGGAAAATAATAAGCTGGAAATTATGACTGACTCCCATCTTGATAACAGATATTCCATTAAGTCTCTAACAATGAGGTGATTTGCCACATTTGACTGGTTTGCTATTTAATATGACTCTGATGTGTATATTAACTGACAAGCTGCCGTCAATAATCAACCCAAAGCGCTTCCTAGGTGGGTATTAATATTCACTGCTGATAGTCACTGCTCATCATCATTTGTCAGATAAATAACTCTCATTGAAATTATAACTGAAATCCAGCATCAGTATTAATAAACCCAGGAAAACACATGACACTAAAACTTTGGGAACAGGAAGTTTGTGCTTTCATCCTTCAATCTTAATTCACTGCTGTCAGAAATGTGAAATGTTCCCATTTTGTCAAAGCATATTAAATGTCATTTGATAGTCGGTTTCCATAATTATATCTGATTGTTCATATGCATATCAAGATCAGAGGAGGGCAGAGGAGCATTAGAATATTAACTGTCATGCAATTGGCAGTATTACAAATAAACTTTGAATGTGAAGATGCTTTGGATGAGGTAATGAATCACAATTTTGAGATAATATCTCATATGCATATTAGGTGATTTACCATGACACTTTCTAATAATGAATATGATATGAAGACTGTGATGTCGCTTATTATACTATCGCCTTAATTAAAAATATTATGATCTATTTTTTTTATTCGAGTATTTTAGGGTTTGAAAGGTAAGATTTATTTTGTTTGCACGTGAAAAGCATTTTCACTCATGGATGCCAGGTCACAGGTGCAGAAAGCAAGCTAAGAGATAAGCGTATTTAAAAGGCAGCGGGCGATGTGCTTTGGAGGATTCCATATCAGCACTTTCACCCATTTTTATAACCTCACTGACAAGCCAGGCATATCACATTAATGCTTACATATCTGTGAAAGCAACCGTATCAATGATTGACTTCTTCTCGCTGTTCATCTGTCACTGGCTACTCATGAGAAAGTGTTAGAGGTTAGAGATCTATTTACTGTAGATAGGGCTTACTAATTCATATTATGGCAAATGATATGAGCTGTAGAACAGAAGAGTGTCAACAGTCTGAGAAAGCAGTGAGTCGTCTGTGATTAAAACTCCTCTGGACTAAACAAGCCACCAGGCTAAGTGATGAAGCAGTGCTCCACTTGAATATATGTCCTTCAGAAAGTTCCATTTGGAGGTTGTTGGGAATGTGAGAGGACGTATTATGGACTGATGGGACCGCTAAGGCACTTCATAATCTTTTCTACCAGCAGCCAGCAGACAAACACTCATCAGAGCACCTCTTCACCTCACTCTGACAAAGAGAGGCAGTGCAGGTCAGCCTCAATTGGGCCGAAGAGGATCACATTACTTTGTGTGATTGAAGACGACCCGTTGCAACAGCAAAATCACTCACATATTTATGTGATAGCGAAATGAATAGATCATTTGGGGAAATGTTAAATTTTATTTTTTTTATTGTTTCCAAGGAACAGTCTAAAAGCAATCACCCAGCTAGACACACAAGTAATATAAAAAAGGGCCGTAATTAGTTAAAAAGTAGAGATGATTTAATATTTTTTCTGAGGGGACTTTGGATACCACACGCTTTAAAAATAATACTCATAATAACCTAATGGCACTATTTGTACTGAATCTGGAGAACGAGTAGCAAACCCACTGATATATGAATGGCGTTGAAGAAGGTAGTGGATGTTTAATTATTCTTGCTTCCTTTTTCCCCCCTTTCTTTCTGCCCTGGTGGACGTCCTCTGCGTTTTTGTTGATGATGTCATTTACCTGGAGTCAAGTCAGCCAAGTATCGACGAAGCATAATAATAGCTTTAAAGGGAACAATGAGGAGAACGGATGCAGCAAAAATAATGAGCCGGGCACTGACAGCTTAAACACAGCCATCATTGAAATGGTGTGTTATATATGCAAATGTATGTGGCATATGTGGATCTACTTTACTCACCTCAGAGCCATTTAATCAGTTTCTGCTTTGTATTCAGTTCATCACAGCCATAAATGTTGTTTTTTTCATTCAAAAATAAAGAAGATTGGACACATACTTCATCCTTTTATAATGAGACATGAATACTTTTTTGAGAGGCAGATCAATTGTGGCACACATACTGTAAAAAGCCAATATTCTTTCTGTGTGGAACAGTAGAGATAACATAAGTCTTTAGAAATGCATTCGTTGTGTTTCATCTAGGAAATAAAGCTTTCACGCTTCTACTGCACGGGCATCTATTCTGCTGTAAGCTGTCCAATGCAAAGGATGATTGAGGACCTTCAGGAGTTGATGACATTCACCCAGAACCAGCACTTTCAACAGTCCCCACCCACCATGGCAGAATCACAGTGGAGTGCCAATGTTCGGTCAGTGCAGCACATAAAAGCCTTTGTCCAATTTGCATTTAGAGAGAAATGTGGCTGTGTTCCTTTGAATGATGGAAGGAGAGAAAAAGCCAAAAAGTCATTTTACCTCCTGAACTCTGCCAGT